>NW_005843106.1:165440-167458 GCF_000455745.1 Alligator sinensis | reverse complement strand
CTTTCCCTATGTGGGCATAATGCTTATATCTTTGAGATATTTTTTTCCTATTAGTGTGCTGTTTTTGTAAAATCAAAAACCTAAATTCCAGGCTGTGGTTTGTCCCAACTGTGACTCTAAATTCCTTCAAGTTGTTGCAGTCATTAAATGGCAAGTCTGATGTTAAAGCAAAGGAGTCTGTTAATCTGCATCATCAAGTTTTCAGCTCCAGGTGCTAAAGAGTTAAAGCTCAAAAAGGCACTCGGTCAGCAGTTTCCAAGTGGCCTTCAAACATTAGTCAATTGCTAATTTAATTTTGGCACTCATTTTTCCACCCATAAGTTTAGCTGGTGGCAATTTAAACCCTGAGACAGTTTCATTGGAAATATTGATAAACAGATGGGCCATGTTGAACAGTTGCTAAGAAACCAGTCATGGATTTAGTTACTGGTTCCCAGTTCAGTATGTCCTTGGTTTGTTGACTCCTATCAGTAATGTAGGGATGCAACTGGGTGCCAAGGGCACAGGGGCAGGGGCAACTTCAAGTTTCCATGCAGTCACAATTTGCATGGCTACCAACAGCAGCTGCTTTCTTTCGCTGCCCTGCCAGTTGGAGCCCGGAGTAGTTGCCCTGATAGCCCACCCTAGTTATACCACTACTTCTTATCTTCTGCAAGACATGGAGATTGAGTTGGCTGGCTGTTTTTATGAGGTCAGAAGAGTGACAAGTAATTAACAGGTGAAGAGTTTATGGGCTAAAAAGCTGTCCAAATATTTTCCTCTCTCTGGCAAGTTGCTGCCAGCTAGATACTTGAAATATGTTTTTTGCATTTTTTTTATTTTATTTTATTTTTTTTTATGTAGACCTCGCATGAGGCAACACCTTGACATGCTCAGGTTTGAAAGACCAGATTTTATACCCTGAATTCTTATTTTAAGAAAGCAGAGTCTTCACAGATTATCTTTTTAGCAGCTTTTTATTTTTATTTTTTAAATAAAAGTTCTTATTGCACCATTTAACAGAAAATGACTGCAGTCCTTTTTTCTCCTCATCTTCAAAGAAAAGTGAAGGGGGTACTGTCCCTTTTGCTACCAGGCTGTTTGGTCATTTGGTAAATGATTCAGCTTAATACATGAATGAAAGGATACTAGCTGAAACTAAATGCTGGAGGGAAAAGACATTTTTTTTTTTTTTTTGAACCACCACTTGCTACCCATCTGTCTGTACTGTGAAGGGAGTCTACTGTTAAATATCCAAATCAGTTGTCAGACTTGGGGGCATGAGTTTATACTTGATTCCACACTGTTTCTGTACATCCAAGTAGTTGTGGCTCCTTCTGCATTGATGTTCTGGACCCTTTAGAGTATCTATTGATGTCATGTCTTCAGTTATCCAGGCCTTCATGGCTGCATTACCACAAAGACTCTTAAAACTAGGAGTGCAGTGTTCTTAAACAAACTAACTCTGGACTCGCATGTGCAGCAGCCACCTCCTTTGTAAGAGTGGCAACTGGGACTTGCGGCCCCAAAACTTAATTTGCTTTTCAAAACATCTCTGGCTCTTCAAGGCACCAAGACCAAGCTACTTAAAATAGCCTCTTCTTTGTGCAATATCTATTTGTCTCTCCTAGGCAATTATGTGGCCCACTTTACAGTGCTAATAGGAATGATGAAATGGTCCTTCTTGAGGTAAAATTCTTGGGAACATGGAAGTTTTCACTGTAGCTGGTATGAACATGTGGACCTTTTTCCTGAAACTCGTCCTCTTCAATATTATGTTGAAAATTCTTTTAACCTCGCCCTTTAAGAACATCAGTAAAGAAAGGAAAGGAGAATGATAAGAAAGTTGTGTGTGTGCGTGTATGCACCTGCTTGCATTCACTTTCTAGCAGTCTTCTGAGGAAATTTAGCCTGCTTTTTTGGATTCTTTCTTGCATTGTTTGATTTAGGGCTCACTTCATAAGGTGAGTAGGGTTACCATATTTCCAGTTTCAAAAACGAGGACACCAGCCAGGGGTGGGGGGGTTAATATTATTGGG
>NW_005843106.1:159686-165408 GCF_000455745.1 Alligator sinensis | reverse complement strand
CCCCCCCCCCCCCCCCCCGCCCTATCCCTGCTGATACCCCTCACTCCTGGCCCTGCCTATGCCCTGTGCTCCCGTCCCACAGTCCCCCACCCCCCCAGAGACCTGCTCCTGCCCCTTAGTCCCAACCACAGTACCCTACCCCTGAGACCATGCTGGTGCCCCTCACTCCTGACCTGCAGCCGCCTGCCCCCCCTAGCCCTGCTGTACACGCAGTTCCCTGCTACCCCTGAAGAACCCCCTTCCCCACCCCTCCCCCCCACTGGAGGGGCAGGCATCTTCCTTGCCTCTCCACTGTGCTGCAGCCCTGGTGCCCAGATAGATTTCGCCAGCAGGCACCTGCCCCCCTCAAATACCCCATACGCACACAGTCCCCAAGCCCTGGCCCTCCAACCCCCGCCCCCCACAGACTTACCCGCCTTCAGCTGCCAGTGTACGCACACAGATGCACATGATGCCCTTGCCTCCAATTGCCCTCCCCCGCTCCCTCAACCCCACCAGCTCCTTCCTAAGGCAAGCTGGGAAGTGCCGGGAAAAACTGCATTGCTGAGCAGAACACAATCCCAGACAGTTGCTGATATTTAAAAAAAAAAGTGCAGATGGAGATGGGAGGACCCAAAAAGAGGACATGTCTGGGAAAACCCAGACGTTTGGTAACCCTAATGGTGAGAGACTGTGAATGAATCTCATCCGGCGTAGTCTTGGCCAACCATTTTAACGTTGAGAGGTACCTTTTAGTCAAGGTGCTGTTGATGTCACCGGACTTGTTTGTTCTCATCCAAATCACATTTTAACTCATCTAAGCCTCGTTCTTTGTATATTGATATCACAGTAGTGTGTAGTTCTTCCCCTGTGACAGGAAGCTCTGCCACCAGGACACTGAAGGAATGATGAAACTTGACATCCTAAGTAACAAACAGGGCCTATGCTTCAAGGGATTAACAGATGAATTGAAGAGTGGTTATGGAAGTCTTCCTGGCTTCTTGCCAGATGCTAAACATAGGACCAAAACACTACTTCGGCTAGAGAAACCTTTGGCTGCTGGTGCTACAAATGATATTACAAGGTTTATAAAAAGATTTATACTACAGTGGTCTTTGATATAGGGTCCATTTATTATCTGGTGCTTCTTGACAAAGATTTGTTATTTGACCTGTTACTTAACATGCTGAATACCTTTTGTCACTTCAGACAAAGTTAAGTTAATCTAAGGCTTCTCCATGTGGCTCATCCTGCTTTCTGACAAATCCACCATCTGTGAACACACAAGAAAAAAGAGCACTGCCCCATTGGGACTGATGATTTGCATTCCAGCATTAAGTTTGCCATTCATGCTGTATATATTAACACTGATACAGGTGTGGCAGGATACAAGCTTTTCTTACTCTGATGGCTCTTTTAAACAGATTCATAGGAAGACTTCCCCAACCTCTTCCCCATTTGGAGAAGGACCGAAAGCTCCCATTCCCTGGACCATGTTTGAGGAGGGAGGAGAACGAAGGAACATGAAGAAGCTTTCCATTCTTCTCTCATTTCCCTCTTCATTCATGATCTCCACATATTATGTCCTTCCTCCCTTGTCAGCTCCTACATTGTCTCCACTCACTGGAATTTGCAGCTCCTTTTCAGGGCTAGTCTTGGTGATGCTGGAAATAGCAGTGGCTAACTCTTGAGTGCTGAATTCCATAATAAAGCAAGACCTACTGCATCTCCTGAATCACCTTCCCTGCTATTCAGATTTATCATTTACAGCCAAAGCTGTGATTACAGCTTGTTTAGCTGAGCTGCAGGTGTCCAGATGGCTGCCTTGAACCCATCTCAGACTGTCCCAACAAGTAAAAGTTGGTCCTCAACCTTTCCCTCCCCAAAAAAGTAAAGGGATCCATACTTATGTTTATGGGTCTGAAAGGTCAGGTTGGAGTAGCTGTTGTGATATTTAAGTCTCCCCATGAATTTAAGGAATAATCACAGAGACGGATCTTCAGTCATAGTTTACGCTGTTTTCCATTTTCAAGCCTCTCTGCACAAGTGGAAACGCTAGAAACACTTTCTTTAAATATGTTACAGTGTATGCAGACAAGGTTCTTTGGGTGAATCTGATATCTTTTATTAGACCAACTTAAATAGTGGGGAAAAATTTTTTAAGCAAGCTTTTGGGTCTTAAAACCCTTTGTCAGGTTGAGGAAATTTCTGCAGTTGGTGTGTGCTCTTCCCAGGAATCTGTCTTAGAATATAGTGTCTTTCGAAATATTGGGCTTGTTCTTATTTTCAAGATATTGTATTTTTTTTTTTTTAAAGTACCAACTGTACAGATAACAGGATTTGTAATAATACTTGCAAATATTATAAACAAAATTGAAGTTAGGTTCTTGGACTAGGCTTTCAATGAAGGGATGTGATGAGTGGCTTGATCTTCCTAGTCAATTTTGTCATTTACAGATGTACATTACTTGGCTGGAATTTTCCAAAACATTTGTCTGAAAATAAAGAAACCAGCCCTTAGATTTAAGAAACCACAAGAACTATCAGAGCGATGATGGAATGGGAAATAAACATGGCCTGGTAAAGGAGTTGATCTCTTTCTTGAAGATGGGGGATAAAAAAGGATAAGAAATTTACTAGCAAGTGCCAGGCTCTGAAAGAAGTGGATTGCAGTTTTTTCCGGTTTTTTTAATATAGGCCACTTCTGTGTCTCATCTGCCATTAATGACTCTGGAATGGGCTGCAAAGAGAGGTGGTGCTATCACCTAGCTTGGAGGTCTTCAAGAAGAGGCTAGATAGTCACCTGGCTGGGGTCATCTGACCTTGGTCCTCTTTCCTGCCAGGAGTAGGGGGTCGGACACGATGATTCATTGTGGTCCCTTCCGACTCTACAATCTATGAATCTATGACTCCCTCTTGCGCCTTTGCCTCTCAGCTCATAGAGCTCATATCAGCTGTTAACATTTGGGCTTTCCTTTCAAACTCAGCTTGTTAGTTTGGTTGTGTGGCAATTACTTGTGCCAGCAGTGGGGGGTGTGTGTGTGTGTGTGTGTACTCCACAAATGGAAAAAAATTGCAAACCTGTCTTTATTTCCCTAAAGTCCTCTACTGTTTGCATATGTGTGTGGGGGGGATTATTGTCATTACTTTAATTTAAGATATCGCAAGGGAAATTTGAGTTTTTTGGAACAGAGTGCAAGTCAGATTTGAATGCTACCCATGTGTTTGGCTGCTTATTTAAATTCAGAATCACTTTAAATAAAAAATACCAGGGAGAACATGCCCTAAATTATTGTATTACCTATTTTTCCAGCGCTGTTTGAAAATTTTAGCTACTTGCTAACTATGCGTGTAGGCTTTTGATTAATTATATTTTTTCCTTAATGATGTTGGGCCTTGTCCAAATGTTCCCTTGAAGTCTATGATAAGACTCCATGGACTTCATAGACTTTCGAGCAGGCCCTTGCAATGTGGGCATGATTCATAAAGGACTAGATTTTCATAGGACATTCTTTCTCTGCACCCTGCAGTTTTCACTTATCCATCTTAATTACACACATATTATATGCACAAATGCCTCTTTTGCACATGCTGCAGGATCAGCAGTGATTGTATGGTACTTCCTGAAAATGTAGCATAAAAATGTAATGACTACCAGTGTCTGTATCAGTGTGTTTCGTTCCTGCTCTTCCTTTGCTTATCTGAGACCCCCGTCTATTGATATACCTAATAAATTATCTATTAGAACCCCACAAAAAGACTTGAAATTAAAAATAAAATGAACAATACATATATATTGAAGAAAATGTTCTTGCATAATGAGAGCTGCATGGTTTGCTAAAAGCAGCATAGGGATGTTGCAAATTTGAGTTCAGAAAAAAACTCTGTTTTCTAGGAGATGATGGACTGGCAAAGTCCATTAAGCCAGTGGGAGTCATTTTATAGATTTGAGTGGGTTCTGAATCAGGACCTTGGACTGCTGGCCTGGTATTTGTTTACTCCTGATGAGTTGCCTAAGTTATCAGGTCCGTGATGAGGGCAGTTGGTGCGAATGTGCAGTGTTGCCAACTCCTGTGACTTTTTTTTTTTTTTTTTGGTAAGTCTTGCAATATTTATTGGCAATTTTATTTTTAACAGCAACAACCTGACGAATCAAGTTACAATGTAAGCATCTCAGGTTTCACTTACAAAGAGAGTTCGTAGCCCTCATGGTTGCAGAAAAAAGCTTGATAAATATGAGCAATATTATTTAAATGTAATGATTCTGAAACCAGGAGACAGAAAATAAGAACTGGCATCTTTTTTTTAAATATTTTTTTTAAACATATGATTTCTAAGCCAGTTCTGTGATTTCCTACAAAATTCATGAGTAAAAGCTTAGGGTTGGCTCTCTCTCTCACTGGGGAAGGTAGCAAGATAGGGAGAGATGCACAAAGCTCTCCCGTAGTCCATTTACTTTTTCTATGGGACAGCAAGAACACTATGTTTAGCAAGGCTCAGTTTAATGTCCAACTGTGAACACAGGATTAGTCATATTCTGTGCTTAACCAACATTTTTAATAATGTTATCAGCTGCACTTTTATCTGTTTATGGGGACAGAGTTTAGAAAAGGCCAGTTAATCACAGCAAGGAAGGCTATGAAGTAATATTTTATAATTAATAAACAGATGCAGATATACAGACTGCCAGTGTTAGAGGCTGAAAAGCATTTGAAGAATGATACAGAGAAAAGCCAAAGATAGGTTTGAGAGATGGTTCACAATAATGTTGCCTACATGTTGAAATGCAAATTCAGGATAAAGTTTGACAGATTTGAGAGTTAAAAAAAATCTGAAAAAGATCCTCTGTTTATTTTTGCAGGCTTGAAAGTATTTTCATTTTCTGGGGTATCAGATGGATCATCCTTCAATGCTGAAATTCTCTATCTGCATAGCAGGAAGGCAGTTTCTCTTGACCCTGACCTCATAAAATCATAGAAAGGATATCAGATGTCATCTAGTCCAACCCTTTGCACAGATACAGGATATGCTATTCCATTATACTCTGTATAGATGGAATGCTTTACTCCAAAAGCATCCCATATAAACAGGATATATATTCATCCTCACCTTGAAAACCTGCAGTGAAGGAGCTTTTATAACTTCCACTGGGAGCTTGTTTTGTTATTGTTCCTTCACTTTTGGCCACTGTGGCATGGGAGAACCAAAAGAGTGGACCAAAAAATCAATTATTAAAAAAAAATATTTCTTTTAATCTTGAACTTTGGAGCAAGTCTATACATTCTTAATTAGTAGTGCATTGTCTTCTTTCTTTCCATATCTATCCATCTGGAACAAGCTACTGATCTCAGTGTTTATATTCCAGTCATGGAGAATTATCTCCACTAAGTTCTGTAAAGCTATTTTAGATGATAATTATCTTTACAGACTGTTTTCCAGTCCATTCTGCATTTTTACAATACTCCTTATTCTCTTACATAGGCATTGAAGATGCCTTTGTGGACAGCCCTTCTGTTTTTCCTCTTGCATCTATTTTAGCCTTTCTTCAGAGTTAATTCCCTTCTCCTGGTCTTCATCTCTTGATCCTAAATGTTTATTGGCCAATGTGTGGGGTTTTTTTTGTTTTGGTTTGTTTTTTTTTTCCATTGCCATACTCCTAGGTTAAGGCACTCATCACCAGGTTTCATAGTTTCATAGTAGCTAGGGTCAGGAGGGACCTGAACAAATCATCTAGCCTGACCCC
>NW_005843106.1:128989-159655 GCF_000455745.1 Alligator sinensis | reverse complement strand
CAAAACCCCCCCCCCCCCCCCCCCCTGCCACAGGCAGGAATGAATGCTGGGTTCACAAGACCCCAGTCAGGTGAGCGTCCAACCTCCTCTTGAATTTGCCCAAGGTAGTGGCGAGGACCACTTCCCTGGGAAGCTGGTTCCAGATTTTGACCACCCTAACTGTAAAATATTGTCTTCTGATCTCTAACCTAAACCTATTCTCCATCAGCTTATGACCATTGTTCCTTGTCACCCCAGGTGGTGCTGGGGAGAAAAGGGCTCTGCCTATTTGCTGTTGATCTCCCCTGATGAGCTTGTAGGCAGCCACCAGGACCCCCCTCAGCCTCCTCTTGCTGAGGCTGAACAGGTTCAGGTCCATCAGTCTCTCCTCATAGGGCCTGTCCTGCTGCCCTCTCACCAAGCGGGTGGCCCTTCTCTGAACCCTCTCCAGGCTGGCCACATCCCTTTTGAAGTGTGGCGCCCAGTACTGGACGCAGTACTCCAATTGCAGCCTGACCAAAGAATTACAGAGCACTGTGAAGAAGAAACTGAAGAAAAGGCAAAGTACCTGGCAGTTGTGATTTCAGAAGACGAGAGAGAAACACGCACAATCACTGTCAGAAATTCAGTACAGGTGGTTTTGCTGAGAGTGCTTCAGGATAAATTATTATCGAGTTGGTTCTTGAGTTGATGTCCAGACATGCTCTTCCCACCCTCTGGATTGGATTTCAATCCTTTTCTGTGGAACATCAACCCATTATTGAAGAAACCAAAGCCTTCCTGTTGACATCACCATCACCAATCACACCTTTCTTTGCTTTTAGAATGCAGTGATCCCTACTTAGTCTTCCTGGTAAAGAGAGAGGCCCATGAGAATAACACCAGTACCCCAGGCTCCTGGAAATCCACTCTTCAGAGCCGCATAGTATCCTTTAAATTGCTTGGGGTCACTTCTGGCAGCATCATTAGTAACCATGTGGATGAGTAGGAAAGGGTTGAGGACCAAGGGCTTGGTGAGTCATGGCAAACTCTCCAGCATGTCCTGAATGCAAGCTAAGGGGCATGTAGCATGTCTCCAATGGATTCTAGATCTAGGCTGCAAATGGGTGCTTCCATTTCACTCAGGAGGGAGTCCCTAGTCACCACTATCATCATCCTTCTCCTTTGGGTGTGGTGATGGTAGAACCCCTATTCCTAGAGCTGTGCGACTCTTGCCATCTGCTAGTTCCTCTCTCGGTATTAGTGGGGCCTGCTTCTCATCTCTTCTACCCATTAATCTATCCTGAAGCACTCTCAGCAAAACCACCTGTACTGAATTTCTGACAGTGATTGCATGTTTCTATGTGTGTGTGATATACTGTGTTTCTCTTTTGTCTTCTGAAATCACAACTGCCAGGTACCTTGCCTTTTCTTCAGTTTCTCCTTCACAGTCCTCTGTAATTCTTTGGTATGCTGTCTGCAGAAATGGTTCATGCCTCCTCTCCAGAAAGTCTTCATTCTCTCCACTGTTATCAACGTGGCCACCAGCTTTGTACAAGTGAAAACTATTTCTGTCCTCAAAGAGGACAAGGAATACCAAGGGTCACCTAATCTACCACTAGCCATGCTTTCTTCCTTAAGCACCTGGATACTGGGCTTGGGCTGGGGCTGGGGAGGAGAGCAAGCAAAAAAAGCAGCAAACCAAAAGCTAAGCATCCAAAATTGTTTTCAGAAATGAATAATTGTTCATGTTTCAATTTAATTTTTATAAAACAAAAAATAAACTCTAAAAATTTGTGTTGGGAATTTTAAAAAATTGTTCAAAATGTCTCATAAAACATCACTACCACCACCACTTAGGCATTAATTTAGGTATTTCTTTCTGTCCTTTCAAATTCCACTTCAGAGAATAGTTTAAGCCCTTGTATAGTCCCATTGATATCAGTAATTGTACAACTGATGTGAGAAAAGAATCAGGCCCTTTAGGTTTCAGAGCCATCAGGGATTCATGCCAACTTAGCTGTGCTGTCATTATGGGGCAGCTAAGATGTTGTTCTAATTTATGGCAGCAGAAACTCAGTATGCGGTTAGGTGTGTACCCCCACCTCTGCCATATCTGCTTTTTTTTCTGGAAACCACCACTAAGTTGAGGCTTGGGTATGACTGGGCATGTTTACTCTTGCCATACGTGGTTGAATTTATGCTACTGGGTGGTTCCCTTCTGCAAGAGGGCTTTTCCATTAAACTGCAGCCAAAGACAATCAAATGAGCAAAGAAAAGTGGCCAACGAAGTGGGGAGGGTTGACCCCAATGTTTGTTCTGTTGTCTGCTTCTCTGTTATTGGGTGAAATGGCTGATTAGGTTGCTGGCTAACATATTATGGTCAGCCTCTGCTGCCCTGAGACTCCCAAATTCATTGCTCACGAGCCATAGACCAGCCACTAAATAGCAATGGAAACAACTCCACTTTTGTTTTGTGTATTCTGCTGAGGGAGCCCCTACCCTAGCCTCAGCTGTTTCCAGGATGGGTCTCTCTTGAGCAAAGACTGCCAGTTCTGTGATTATATACTGTATTTTGGTTTGAGACGATTACATGAGCCTCATATGAGTTACTGGTCTGATCTTTCTCTTCTCATTTAAAAAAAGGGAAGAAAAGACAGACATCCTTGAATATTAATGATGTAGTAAATCTGCTCCCTGTCTCAATTTCCACAGAAGACCTGGTATTGTTACAGCTACTGTTTTATTGCCTATGCCCCATGGAGATGCTGATAATTTTTTTTTTTTTTTTTTACAATAGTAGTTTTATATGCTGAAATCTTCTGCCAGACCTCTTATTAGCAATATTTTGCTATTCATTTAAACCTTCCCCACAGCATTCTCTCTTCTCTGTCAACTAAAAATCCAGTTTTCACCACTTCAGCTGAATAACATCTCTGCTGCTTTCCCTCTTCAAATAGTACATGAACATCTCACTGTGGAAGCCAAAGCCAAGATGTAGGTTCTGAAGTCTACACATGCTGTTCTTTTCCTACACTAGCTTTATTATTATTCACATTAGTGATCCTATTCCTGATTTGCTTTTGTGCCAGTAAGGCCAGGATCCAGCTGTATTGTTAAAACCTAAATGCATATGCACATACACGCATATTTGCATGCAACTCGAGATAGGCTTTGAAACATCACAGCCTTCTGTGATGTTTTCTCTCAAGGGTCCCCTCCGTTGTTTTAAACCAGAGAAGTTAAAAGTTAAGAGTTTTTGGTGAATCACCAGTGGTATTAACCTGCGCTGTGCCAGCAGTTTAATGCGTGGATCGTTAGCCTTGTGCAAGGCTCATGGAACTGTAGCATTGAGTCTAATCCTGGCTGTGCTACTTATCTGCTGAATAGCCTTGCACAAGTAATTTCCCCACTCTCTGCCTCAGTTTCTCTAACTGTAAAATAGGGATAATGAAACTGATCAGACATTTGTAAATCAATTCCTGAAGCAGCAAAAGATTGTTTTTATTTAAACAGAGGATTCTTTAGTTTCATCCCTTAACTACAGTATTTTGAGACGTTCCTTTTTATACTAGCAAACAAGAAACACTTGGGTCCCAGTACATTCATGGCTATTTGCTGTGACTTCCAGCATGCAGGTGAAGTCCTGTTGAAGCTAATAAGACTCTTCGTGTGTGGAGTTGTATGGGCTTTGCTGGGCATTGCCTGCATGTGCTTTGAAGCATGATTTGTAGCAATAACTTTTAATTGGTGAAACTTAATTTAGTTACTAGTTAACTTCATGTGGTGAAACTGTATTCCAGTACTATTGGTGTGGAAGAAGTGGGGTTTGGCTTGTATTTATTCATGTTTAAAAATGTAGTTATAGAATGCGTGTTTTTTATATGGATATTTAAGAAGCATAATATTGGCCTGTAAAATGTTCAAAGGCAAACTTGAAGCAGGTAATCGCATAAAACTTTCATCAGCTGCAAGGGGCAGTGATTTTAGCTACTGGAAGTAGCAAAGCACACATGGCTATCACTGTTTGTCATCTTTGTACACTGTTTTTTGTGGCCAGAGCATGCACTCTTAAGGGATTACATCTTGGATCTGAGTTTGAGAACAGCACTCCACTGAGAACAATGTATGTGCATGTGTGTGTATTAAATCAGTTTCAAAGGGAGTTGCATGGTTAAATGCTGTAGTATTAAATGTATTGGAGTTAATGAAGTAATTCTGGGATAGATTCTGCTTACAACTGTGTTTGGATACACTATTCTGTGTGCCATTGAATTCACTGGGTGGAACAACTACAAATCATTCTGATTAAGGGTATCACTATTGTCCTCTTGTATGTGGAAGTTACTGTATTCAAAACAAAGATATATTAAAATATGAATGCTTATTTGTCTGACAAGGGGTTGTGTGAATCTTTAATTCACCAATGATTTGTAAAGGGTTTTGAGTTCAAATATTAGTATTAACATTATCTATTGAAAACTTACACACACAAACCTTCTATTTTAGTCATCTGTAATAAAGATTAAAATTCTCCATGACAATAACATGTCATTATTTTAAATTAAGATATAAAGTGCATAATATTCTTTTGTTCCCTCCTAGCTGGCTGACCGCAACTGCTTGCCAAGAAATTTCATTAAGGTAGAGAGATCTAACATAATATATCCATACAGCTGTAAGCTTTTTGAAATTGGGGGCTGCCTTTTAATATTGGTGCTGACTATCTTGGGCTCCAATGGGTTTTGCTTTCAGATGCTAATGTTGGCAATTTCCATTTTTTTAATCATCTGAATGTATTAATAACATATTCTTAATTATTTCTGACTTGCACTCCACAGTGGCAATGAAGATGTGTGTTAGTTTGTCCAAGCTCAGCCTTATCAAAAATTTAATATTCAAATCAAAGCTATTTACTAACATGAAAAGCTGCTTACAGCTAACTGATTTCTGAACCAGTATATTTAGAATATCGGCAAAAAATTCAAACTAAATCTGAAATTTAATTATCCAGATGCAAACAACTGATTGCTCAGTGTCAAAACCAAGGTAACATCAGCTAGTAGGAAAAGAATTATGAGATAAATTGCTGCTGGTAAGTGATAGTGATGCCACAGCAATAGGCAAGTGACTTAATGTATTGTACTACTGTCCTTAAGTGTGTTTTTCCCCCTAAATTAACTGTGAGAGTCCTACAGGGCAAACCTTTCTTGCTAAATTGTGCCTAGGCAGTGCAGAAGACAATTTTTCTCCCCTCTGATCCTTCTCTTTCTTCTAGCAACTCTGCATACCTGACTGTCAGTAATTATTTGAGTAGAAAATCCCTCCTCCCCCATCACTCCCTCCCTCCTACTTACCTTCCAGGAGCTGAATCTAATGCCCAGAATGTGACCTTTACCCATGTCTCCCAACTGGAGCCTGCAGCATGACATTATAGAGCTAGCTACAGTGAAGCCAGAATACTCAATACAGGTGAAATTCTTTGCTGTGTGGAAGGCTAAGACATACACATCAATAAAGTTCCTTAACTGATTCAGATGACTTGTCCTGGCCTTACAGATAGGGATGACTTTCACCCTAAGTTTTTTAATTAGGCAAAAATCAAACTCTGAACTGTTGGAAGAACAGCACAGATGCTGAAAATGGAAATTGTCAGTCTCTCTAAAGGTGTGGATGCTGGTGTAGCATGTTCAGTGTGGCAAAAGCAAATATTTTAAAAATAATGTTAATAATGGAATATAGTATATTGCAAGTTTTGAATTCCATATAAAATCCAAGGCTTCAGCATAATATAGCATGGTAAAATACATGATTTTGTAAAGCCCTCTTGAATAGGAGGTGAAAGACAAGTAAGAGATCCTTATCTTGGGGGATCATTTATAATTCTTATTAGCTTCCAAGTTCAGGAATTGGGATCTCTTATAAGAGTAGATGACTGTGCTAACACTGAGAACCAGTCAAGGAAATGTTGCATTTTAGGTGATAGTGGCAGTTTCCACTCATGCCTGGAGATCTGAGACTAGAACACAGGTAAGTAAACAGTAACATAATGTCTCTTGAGGACAAGGATTTTTGTAGGTGATAGCTTCCAGTGGACCAAATGCAGGCACAGACAGAAGTGCAGCTCCCTGCTCTCATAGTTTCGTAGTTGTTAGGGGCTGGAAGGAACCTTACAGATCATCGGGTCCAGTCCCCCTGCACTTGGGCAAGAAAGACTGCTGGGGTCAGATGACCCCAGCAAGATGGGCATCAAGACAGTTTGTGAAGATCGCCAGGGTGGTTGACCACCTTGGTGGGGGGGAGCTTGTTCCAAACTCTTGGCACTCGACTTGTAAAGAAGTTCTTCCTTATGTCTAGCCTGAAGCCATGTTCAATCAGTTCGTGTCCATTATTTTTGGTCCTCCCCTGGGGGCCTTGGTGAATAGATGCTTCCCCAGGCCCTGATGTATTTATAGGCTGCCACCAAGTCACCTCCAAGTCTTTTCTTCACCAGACTGAATAGTCCCAAGTCTTTCAGCCTCTCCTTGTATGATCTGGTCTCTAGGCCTCTAATCGTGCTTATGGCCCTCCTTTGGACTCTCTTGAGCTTTTTCACATCCTTCCTGAAGTGCGGTGCCCAGAACTGGACACAGAACTCCAGCTGCTGTCTCACCAAGGCTGAGTAGAGAGGGAGGATGACATCCTTGCCTTGCTCAAGATGCCTTGGTAGATGTATGCTAGTGTTTGATTAGCTCTGCCAGCTACGACATTGCATTGGTGACTCGTTCATTTTGTTGTCTGTCACGACACCCAGGTCTCATTCAGTTGTGATGTTGGCAAGCATAGCACTGCCGAGCCTGTAAGTGGGTTCAGATGGAGCACTTGCCATTTCTCCATATTAAATAACATCAGGTTGAAGTCTACCCACCTTGTGAGCCTGCCTGGGTTAGCTTGTATTGCCAGCTTATCTTTGTTTGTGGCCAGACTCCCCCATAGTTTGGTATCATCAACAAACTTTGCCAGTTTACAGAAAGCACCATGAGTTAGACCAACCCTTCCAGCCCAGAAGATGTTAGCTGTTGGGTTGTGAGAGTAGGGAATCCAGCTCCAATTTAGAGCCTATGCTATGAGAGAGACTATGGGTCTGCAGCTTCTTCCCCTTGCTCTGCTCCCTGCACCCCTCCAGCTCCAGTGCTGTCTCAGGATGGGAGGGGGAGAAGGCAGGGGAGGGAGGTCGATTCAGGGGTTTGCCTAGTTGTGCTGGAGTGGAAGTGGGGGAGCAGGTGGATTGGAGGCCCCCTCACTGCCCCTCCCTCCAGCATGGCGGCAACCCCAGAATGGATTTCCCTCCCCTGCATTCTCCTTCTTCCATCCTGAGACAGCACTGGGGATGGGGCTGAGTTGCTTCAGCCCAGCTGCCAGAGCAGACAGAAGTTAATGAAGGTGCTCTGCTTTGGCGTGCCTTCATTTGAGGCCTCTTATAATGGAGGTTCATTTGTCGTATGATTGGAGTACTCTGCAACTGTGCTCTTCTGTTTGGGCATGGGTTTAGAGCACTTTCAAGGGGCTGATTTGCATGGCAAATGTAATTTCTGTCTGCACCTAGAACGAAGTTAGACAAACTTTTGAATGCAAGGTATTTTTCATTATGCCTGAGTGAAGAAGCTTCAGTTCCTCACACCTGAAGTAATGCCTTGAAGTTAGGCAAGCTTTCAAATGCATCACAACCATACAGTTGGTCCAATACAAGATATCATCCACAAACATTCTTGCCCCTTGTATAATTCCTGGATTGTCATGGCTACAACATCACTCCACCACTACTGTACAACATCTTTCGGTTATTGTTGCTTCAAAATACGACTCGCTCTACATATTTGGTTGGTGATTTGACATCTGAAGTGTATTCTATGCATGTCTAAGTTTGAGGTGGTTAGGTGTGTTAGTCCTAAGTCACTCAAGGCAGGGTAGATATGCACCTTATAGACTAACTAAATAAGATATATACAGCACAAGCTTGTGTGCGCGCGCGCATGCTAAACATGTTATAGTGCGTGCATGTGCACATATGCACACACGTCCATATGTATATACATGTGTATACACATACACGCGTATGTATATATAAGAAACATATTTGTGTATGTATATATGTGTGTATGTATGTAGACACATACATACATACATATATACACATATATAATGCTATCCTTTTGCAGCATTTGATAATGTGAACTCAAATTCACAAAAGCTTGTGCCGTATATATAGAAAACTTATGTGCCATAGATGTGGCACAAATGTTTGTGAATTTGAGTTCACATTTTCAGATGTGGCAAAAGGACAACATAGAGCAGTGATGCTAAATCTTTTTGCCCTACGGGATGGCTGTGCAGTGCCCAGTTTGTCCACAGGCTGGATCTAGCTGGTGGACCAGATTGGGTGTGAGCGGCCTGATCTGACTGTGCAGAGGGTGGCTAGGGGCAACCTGGCTCTGATCTAGCCATGTGGAGATGAGGGGGAAGGGCTTAGTTTGGCCATGTGGGGCATGAGAATTTGGCAGTGGAGGAGGAGTTGGTAGTATTACTTGCCACTACTCCCCGCTGCCAAATTGCCCAACACATGGGGAGCCCCATGGACTGAATGTTGTGGCTCTGTAAACTGGGGGTTGAGCACCTGTGGCATAGAGTAGTGTATAAAATGGAGTGAGTGATGTTTAAGATTTCTTGTTCATCTTTCAAAATTATTCTGCTAACTAAAGAGTTACGACACTTTGGAAAAGCTGTTTTTATGGAAGACTGTCGCCCAAGACAGCCCCAAATCGAGGAAGAGTCTGCTGCAGGAAGCTCAGTACTTGAAACATTATGACAAGAACAGGAGATGGAAAAGTGGGAGCAGCAGAAACAGCATGTCGTGGACTGAATCAAGAATCTTGAACCACCCACCCCATGTGGAAATATGTGCCTGAGTTGCAGTAGTCTGTTGATCCTGGATCAGTCTCATCAGTCATCTTTAGACCCACAGATAAGACAGTCATGGAAGACAGTCATTCACGACTGCGGGGGATGGCCGACAGCAGTCTGACTATATCTTTTCTATATGAAAGTTTTGCTTTTTAACTTGGAATAAATACTAATGAACTACAGGCCAAGTTCTGATCTTGTCCCATTTTTACATGTTTCCACGGCCACTGACATGATTTCATAGAGGTAAACAAAAAGCATTGTTAGGCCCTGGTCTGTCACTTTGCTAGAGAAAAATCTTTTTCATAAGGAGGAAAAAATACCTCCTGATATAGTGGCTGATGAGCTATATCACTTGGCCAGACAATGAGCAGAGCAGTATAAGGTGCAATCTACTGTCTGTTTTGCTTAACATCAGTAAGTTACAGCGGTCTAAAGACTAAGCTTGTAGTATTGCTGTTAAAAAAATAAATAAATAAAAAATTGTGAACCACTGGAATGTCTGCAGTTTGTGACTTTGTTTGCAGTTGTCCAATTGTTTCTCGTACATCTTTCCATTCCTTCCTAAACACAACCACTTGGCAATAAATAAGAACTCCAAACACGTACAGTATTGTTAGAAGATGCTTTCTAACAGTGTGGAACTTCATGAGATGGATGCTTTGTTCTGTTTTCTATTCAGCTGAGACTAGCTTTAACAGACCATGGGATGGTAGAAGAAAAAAAAAAAAAGATCCACAAGTTAAAAAATAATAATAATAAAGCATCTGGGGGAAAAATTAAATCATTATTCCAGTAAAGGTCCTAATATTTCAGTGGAATGCAGATACAAACTGGAAATTTGTGATCACGTTTTTATGTCCTGTATAGACATTCAGCTATTACAACTGAAGATAAAGGAGAGAATAACGTTTTCAATTAAAGACCATTATGCAAGTCCTATTTTGAATGCTAATTCCTTAATTACTAGAAGCTGACAGTGTCATTTTCTAATATTCCTGAGTTATTTTAGAACATAATTCTAATTTAAATAGTTCCCGTGGCTTTACTTAATCCCATTCGTAAATGCGGAGAATTATCTGGATGACTGTCAAGCAAATGTGTGTGTCTTTCTGTATTTAATTTTAGTGTAGGTATGGTCTGCTTTATTTCATCATAGTCTATAGGAATTAGGTTCTGGTCATTTCTGCTTTTGTCTTCTGTCTGGCAGAAGTTGCAATGAAGTGCAATCAAAAAGATAATTTGTCTAACTTATCCTAAAGTTTTTCAACACTCATTTGTGCAGTTGGTTCAACATGGCAATAGCTCTGACCTGATTTCATTAGACAGGAAGAAAAAAAAAGGGAAAATAAATGTTTCTTCTTAGTACCTTGACCTTAAAACAGCAACATAAACATCATCCATCTTCTCATGCGATTTGTGTTCTTTCCAAATTGAATCACTCAGCAGAGCAGGTCAGAAGTCACAGGTCACAATTTATTCTTTCTGCTAACAGAGTAACAAGCTTTGATTCAGATTTCAAGTGTGTGCTAATGTGCTGTTTTTAATTTATTATTAGAATCATTTGATTTAAAAAAAATTGGAAATATTTAATTAAATTGAAGTAATTCTATGTGAAAAATATTCACCATTGGACTTTTTTGTATCCTTTGCTTTAAATAGAATTTTAATAAGATCTCAAGTCCTGTAAGAGTCCTATGAGAGTGCTTCTTGAGCCAAGACTTCAGTATTTTGTCCAGTTTAAATTAAATTAATTATAAATTAGTAACAATAAAGTGGTGGTGGTTGTTGTGGTTGTTATGCTGGACAAAATTATTCTGATTGATTTAAGCTGGCCAGATCAGCATTATCATCATCTTGTTGTATCATTATCATCATTGTCATCTTGTAGTATCATCATCTTTCTGGACATCAGGAAGGCCTTTGACACTGTCTCCCACCCCATTCTCATTAAAAAGCTAGGCGACTGAGGCATTGATGCCTACACAGTCAGATGGATTGCAAATTGGCTGAGGGGTCATACTCAGAGTGGTGGTGGATGGGTTATATTCGACCTGGAGGGAAGTGGGCAGTGGAGTCCCCTCGGGCTTGGTCCTTGGGCCCGCACTGTTCAATTTTTTTATTAGCGACTTGGATGATGGGGTGAAAAGCACCCTGTTTAAATTTGCAGACGACACCAAGATTTGGGGTGAGGTGGGCACGCTAGAAGGGAAGGACAGATTACAGTGGGACCTGGACAGGTTACAGGGGTGGGCAAATGAAAATAGGATGGGATTCAATACTGACAAGTGCAGGGTGCTGCACTTAGGCAGTAAGAACCAGCAGCATATGTATAGGCTGGGGAACTCCCTTCTCGAAAGCATGGTGGCAGAAAGAAATCTTGGAGTTATTATTGACTCCAAGTTGAACATGGACCAACAATGTGAGGACACGGTCAGTAGGGCTAACTGTACCTTGTCCTGCATCCACAGATGCATTACAAGCAGGGCCAAGGAGGTGATCCTCCCCCTCTATGCAACACTGGTCAGGCCGCAGTTGGAGTACTGCGTCCAGTTCTGGGCGCCGCACTTCAGAAGGGATGTGGCCAGCACCGAGAGGGTCCAGAGGAGGGCCACTCGCGTGATCTGGGGACAGCAGGGAAGACCCTACGAGGAGAGGCTATGGGACCTCAACCTGTTCAGCCTTCGCAAGAGAAGGCTGAGGGGGGACCTGGTGGCCCTCTATAAACTTACTAAGGGGGGACCAGTGGGGATTGGGAGAGACCTTGTTCCTCTGAGCGCCTGCTGGAGTAACAAGGAATAACAGCCATAAGTTGCTAGAGAGTAAGTTTAGACTACACATTAGAATGCACTACTTCTCAGTCAGGGCGGCTAGGATCTGGAACCAACTTCCAAGGGAAGTGGTGCTGGCTCCTGCCTTGGGGGTCTTTAAAAGGAGGCTTGACGTTTACCTAGCTGGGGTCATTTGAGCCCAGTTTTCTCTCCCGCCCAGAGCAGGGGGTTGGACTAGAAGATCTACAAGGTCCCTTCCAACCCTACATCTATGAATCATCATCATCTTGTATTATCGTTCCCAAAGAATAAGAAAATAGCTGAACTTGCAGACCTTGGATGAACTGGCAGTGTTGGAAGGATACAACATGAGAGTAAATGTGTTTAAGAAGGAACAGCTGTTGCTCCATTGTTTCCTTTTATGATCAGGTCACAAAATGCTTAGACACAGGAGTCGAGGTTGATGTCATTTAGTTGGATTTTTAAAAAGGCCTTCATTACGGTGTCTCATCCCATTCTCATAAACTAAACGGCTGTGACGTAGATGATTACATGGTCAGGTGGGTGGTGAATTGGCTTAGGGGTCGCACCCAGAGAGAGGTGGTAGACGGTCAGTATTGACCTGGAAAGATGTGGGCAGTGTGGTTCCCCCAAGGTTCAGTCCTTGGACCAGTGCTGTTCAATATCTTCATCAGCACTCTGTCCAAACTTGCAGATGACACCAAAGTATGGGGCAAAGTATACACACTAGTGGGCAGGGAACTGATTCAGGTGGATTTGGACAGGTTGGAAAAGTGGACAGAACAGAATAGGATGCAGTTTAACAGAGATAAGTGCAAAGTATACTGCACCTAGGGAGAAGAAAGAATCATCAACACGCATACAGATTGGGAGACGACTTTCTAAGCAGCACAGCAGCGGAAAGGGATCTCGGAGTCTACTATGACTCCAAGATGAACGTGAGTCATCACTGTGACGAAGTGATCCGTAAAGCTGGCTGCACTGTTATCATGCATTAGCAGGTGTATCATGAACAGGTCTAGGGAGGTGTTACTTCCCCTCTATGTGGTATTGGTAATGCTGCAGCTGGAGTACTGCATTCAGTTTTGGGTGCTGCACTTCAAGAGGGATGTAGAAAACCTTGAGAGGGTCCAGAGGTGGGCTACTTGTCTGGTTAGGGGCCTAGAGATAAGGTCCTACAAGGAGAGATTGAGGGACCTGGATCTCTTCAGCCTCCGCAAGAGAAGGCTGAGAGGGGATCTAGTGGCAGTCTACAAACTTGTCAGGGGGGACAGCAAGAAATAGGAGATACTGTGTTTACCAGGGCTAGAAACAACAACCACAAACTAACAGAGAGCAGATTTAGATTAGACATTAGGAAGAACTTCTTTACAGTAAGGGTTACCAAAATCTGGAATGGGCTTCTAAGGGAGGTCTTACTCTCCCCTACCTTGGAGGTCTTTAAGAGGAGACTGGACAAGCACCTGGCTAGAGTCGTCTAACGTCAGCGCTCTTTCCTGCCCAGGGCAGGGGGTCGGACTTGATGATCTACTAAGGTCCCTTCTGACCCTAAGCATCTATGAATCTATGAAATTGTTTTTTGGGTGGATGAGGCCATTTTCCATTGATTTGCATTATTGGAGAAATGTCTATGAGAAGCCTGATCCAAATCCTCCTATAATTAATACACTGTAATGACATGCCTGTAGTTGGATCTTCAACAGTAGGGAGTGAGCCTAGAACTCCTGGGTCTAAAAGCACAAGCCTGTACTGCCGGAGCTAAAGGATTCACTTTTGTTAGCCAAAGTTGTACACGCCTCTTCAACTTCTACCTGTGACCTTGTGCACACAAGAAGTTGATGAGAAATTCTAGGTGTAAAACAAAGGCTGGATTAGGCGTAGATCACTGTGTGTGCTTTAGAATGAATCTTGTTCTTTGAAGATTGCTTCCAATAGGTAGAAATTACTGACTTTGTTAAAAAATAGGACCAAACCCTATTAATTTCAGTGGTGCAAAGCTTTTAATTGTATAGAATGTTTTCTCCCTAGAGAAAGATGTAGAAAAGCATGAGAAATGTTTTTCCCTTCCTGTCAAATTAATCTTTTGAGATTTCAAAATATATCCATTTTGCTTGGGGATAAAACCAAGACCTTTTTTCCCTGTTTTTTGCAGAAAATTGCAGAGGCCTACCCCAGAATAGCCAATTAACTTGGTAGTTAGGATGCTACCCTCAGATGTAGGAAACCAGGTATTCAACTCCCTGGTCTGAGTAAAGCAAAGGAGAAACTTAGACCTAGACTAGGTGATTTCCAGGATCATCAAACTATTGTCTACCGCAGAGGGAAAGGGTGGGGACATGTGTTTTTTCCTGCTGTTCAGCATAGAAAACTTTCCTTCTCAAAGTTTAAACAAAAGTGGCACATTCCCACGAAGGGCTTTAGTTTTGAAGAAAAACTATTTTGTCAGGACATTCCCTTGGAACTCTTAAAAAATGTGAAATGACTTCACCTGAGCAGTGATTTATTATCGACATGCTGCCCATTAATTGAGATAATCTCCAAACAGTGATGGAAGAAAGAGATGATCAGCAATTGTAGATTTAAAATGCCATTTTGACTAGAAAAGCAATTTAGGAGACACTTCCATCTTGATAATGAAAATTGGGCAAGGTAATAAGGGATTTTTCATTTTGTGAGCAAACTGACAATGCAAGTACCAGGTTTTTTAATTTAGATTTAAGTGGAATAGTGGTTGATCATTTTGATGCATCATTAGTCATATTGCTTGCTAATGAGGGATTCACATTTTGTCCGATTTAACTTTAGACATTGATAGCCAAGTCCAATGAGCATGTAAATGTTTAGAAAGGGTGAAGAGCACACTTGGAGTAATTGCACCATTTTAATTTAAAATGCTTTTCCACTGCAGCCAAAAAAGGAAAGAGTGAACTTTTTTTTTTTTTAATGGAAATAATCATTCTGACTTGTGATTGATAGGCTGCTGGAGGAAAGCAATTTGCAAGGAACACATTAGATTTTGAAGTATGTCATCTTAAAACAGAAAACAGGAAAATAAAAATTCACTTCAACCTTGAGTATAATATGGATAGAAGGTACTGACCCAGTACTTGGTGACTGTCCTCAGAACAGATAGAGACGCAGTTGAAGATCCTCTGCTGCAGGGGTTGGCAATGCTTTCTGGTGGCAGGTCAGAATGACCCGGCTTGGGTTGAAGGTGAGCGATTCTAGGACCCGGCTGTGGCAAAGTTCCTGGCTGTGGTGCGGTGCAGTGCTTAGCTACAGTGCTGCCAGAATGTCCCTGAAGCCTCCACTGCAGCCTGTATCCAATGTCACCACAGGCTGCATCCAGCCTACAGGGCATAGACTTTCAACCCCTGCTGTACTGTCACCTATCAATATGCTTTACCTCTGGCCTGAAAAAAAAACAACTTCTGAAGGCCTTCATAATGTTTGTTGAACTCCATGTTCAACGTTTGTTGAACTCCATGTGAATTATACCAATGATCTGAAGTCTGTGCATCTCCCCAACTGCAACCACGAAACAAGGGACTTAGTTATATGCAGAATAGGCATCAGTTTAATTACCATTTGTTTTAAAACTGGTTTTAATTAACCCAGTACAGACATCTGGGAGATTCTTGTAATGCCTAGGAAAGAAAGAGGTGTTCTGGGCCTCACCCCTAGACCCCAGAAAAGCATTTGTTGTCTCTTGGAAGTGGAATGGGAAGGTAGGATATGACATGAACCATCTATGATACCTCAAGCAAAAAACCTAAAAATTCTTGCTGTGCCACTTGCTTCCATCATTCACATATGCATGCTCATGTGCATTTAGCTCAGATGGAAAAGGGAACAATTCACCGTGCTTAAAGATGCCAAGGTTTCATGTGGGGTAAGGGTAGGTAACATTGCAGGATCCAGTTTGGGTACTACTGTACTCATTCTCTTGGGGTTGTGTTCAATAAGTGAGGGAGAGTTGCTGACATACAAAACCAGACCATGGAGGAATAACCAGCCAGAACAGAACTGCTGTTCCCATGTAACCAGCCAACAGACTGGTGTAGGCTACGTCCTGGCATTGTTGTTAGCAAATTAGTCATTGTATGTGACCCTTCTTCCCCAGTACTGCCCTGCTAGGCGTTATGCAATGAGAACCTTTTAATTCGGGTGTGGGCAAAGTGTCAGATCTGACCACCAGCTAGACTCCATTTCCCAGCAGCCCCTGCCTGAATGGCTGGGGCCAGTCTCCATGGAGATCCCAGCCACAGCTGCCCTGTGATAGCACAAGGCTGGGGCTGCCATTGAGACCAGCCCCAACCGCGCTGGCAGGACATGTGACAGGGCAGGGCAGGGGGCTGTTCCTGAGCTGCTGGGACCTTGTGGCAGAGGCAGCTTGGTTGGGGCCAGGATAGAGCCATGATCTGTAGCCTGCATTCTCCAGGCAGGGACATGCAGGCAGTGGATTGTGAGACTGTTCCAGCAACAGACTGTGCAAAGAGCTGGGACAGAGCTGCAATCTACTGCCTGCGCATCTTTGCCCAGAGCGTGCAGACTGCAGCTCTGTCCTGGCCCTGACCAAGCTGCCCGTGGCACAAGATCCCAGTGGCTCTGGAGCAGCTCCCTGCCCTGCTGCGTGCCCTGCCAGCATGGCTGGGCCTGGACTCCATGGCAACCCCAGCCTTGGCTATCACAGCACAGCTGCAGCTGGGGTCTCCATGGAGACCAGCCCCAGCCCTGTGGGCAGGGACTGCTGGGAAATGGAGTCCACTGCCAGCTGGATCTGGCCCACAGGCTGGACTTTGCCTGCCCCTGTTTTAACTGTAGCAGTGACCAGGCCACAAAATTGCTGTCCTTGGAACTTCACTTGCAAATGCATTTGAAAATGAGACCATGATCATTTATGGTGCCACCTTATGGCTTGAAGGAAAGCTGAAGTCCACTATCTGCAAAATCATTCCATAGTAGTAGATTAAAGACTTTAATTGAGGTAGGTAAAAGTAGCATCAATTTCTTCAGGATGACTGCTGCGAATACTGGCCACCTTTTTCACAGCTTGTAAAGGGAAAATTGATAGGGTTGAATGGGTTATGGGAGTGAACTCATGATCATATCAGAGCTTTTTAAAAACAATGGAGTGTTCAGAGCTCAGGAAAATCTCAGAGTTCCCACATGGGCCACTTGACTTCAAGGAAAGGGACTCTGATGAGAGAAAATGGTGCATCTTCTCTGAGTGCACAAAATGGAAGCAAGCAATGGAAGTGCAGTCACCACATGACTGTGTCCTAAAGGTTTTGGTTGTGGTCAAGCCCTTGGGGTTACCGTGCTTTTTATATACAGTTGAGCTGATTTATGAGACATTCCATTAAATTTTATTGCACCAGTGGTTTTTCTTTAGTTCTTTTGAAGTGGAAAATATCATTTCTGCAGCAAATGCAAGTCAAAAGTCTTAATGGAGCATAAAAATCTAAAAGGTCATGCTTTTATAGCTTTAAAGCCAAGAACAATACATTGCTTGATATTCTTAAAAAATTGTAAAGTTAATGAGCATGTTTATGAGTAATGAAGTAATGATATAATTCTCATCCCAGATCCTTGATTTTAGGTTCTGATATACAGGATCTTTAATGGGTGTCCTTTTAAGAAGAATTCTCATTCTAAGAGTGTCTCATTATGGATTCATGGAATGAGAGGACTAATAGCCCAAGACAGGCTCCCTCATAAGAGGATTAATCAGTGGTCTTAAAATACCTGGTCATTTTCTGGTCAGAGTGAGGGGGGGTTTTGGGTTTTTTAGTTTCAATGTGTGTTATTTATTATATGTGTGTGTATATGACATGTAGCATATCTGTTCAAGATGTGTTGTGTACAAGAAATTCTTAGCCAAATAAATAATGTCCCTCTCACAAACAAGACTATGCAAGCTTTAATAAATGCGTGTGACAATATTTAAAAACTCATTACTTTTTCAAATGCCTGTAATAGAAATAGCCAATGTAGACTCAGTGGAAAAACTAGAAATGTTTTCTTCCGAATTTGTATAAGTGCAAAAGGCCTTTCTTTTACTGATACATTTTTTTAATTCTTTAGGTAAGCGGTCAGAGTTCATATTTAATTTTCCTATTTGCATCTTAACAGAATTTTGATTCAGTGATCCAGAATTCAGATGGAGCTGGACAGAAGAAAATATCTTCCTAGGCTGTCTGTATATAGAGTAGATAGTAAAAGCTTAATTCCCAACTGCTTGCAAATGTTTTTCCAGGTGTTGACAAAAGGAAAATCATTTAAACTCAGATGGTCATTTTAACCATCATTTCAAGAAGTCGCTATGGGAACAGACTGCAGTACAGAAATGGTCAGAGGGGAAAAAGCTAATAAAGAATGCTAATCAGAATGAGCATCATTTTTCTGCTGGCTAATAATACAGACTGTCCTATTTTCTTTCTTTGTCTTTGCAGCAGTCTAGCACTGGGGATTTGAGGACTCTAAGAAAAGGGTTATCCCCGTACCACTCTGAATCACAGCTGTCGTCATTGCCGCAGTATCAAGATGCCATGCAAAATGTAAGAGCCTTTTAGTTACCTGGTGTATTTATACAGAAAAAAAATCTTGAGTTTTCAGTAGAGGAGAGCTTGAGCTGAGGCCCTAAATGCAATTGCTGGCAGGCTGAGCGCCAGCTTTTCTGAAACCTGACGTTTGTGGTGTAAAAGGGGAAGTGGACCCTTCAGCATTCATCAGTCTTAGCAGCTGCATTTTTCCAGAGCTGGGGGAGTTCCTGGAAGTGCTAGCTTTTACCAGTAATACAGATCTCTGTCACCCAGATGCCAATCTTAAAACAAGGTGAGGGCCAGTCAAACCGGTGGCTTGCTTTTCTTAAGTTGCCTTTTCTGATTGACTCAGGTCAAAAAAGCTGACACTGAAGAAGCAAAAGACACCCTGTCCGGTGCCTTAACAATTATTCTGTGAGATCTTTAATGCTTGAATTCTTGGTGCTTCATGTTTACTCTTAACCTTTTCAGCATGGCCAGTAGGTTTCATGTAACAAAATTTTCCTGTTCTGCTTCCCTTAAAATGACAAAAGAATCCTGTTTGACAAAAGTGAAAAGTCCAGAGAGAGCCAAACATTGTACTTTAAGGGCTCCTCCTTCTAGTCCTACACCACCCATGAATTGCTGGGCAAAATGTGCCCAGTGAGAATATACCATGGATTGAAAGTCCTAGAGGATCATTTTTCAAATATTTATCTATGCACTTTGGAATATTATATTTGTTCAACTAAATTACAGCCAAGATTGTAATTAAGAGCATGTGATGCAGTGTCCAGTCACATTCTGGTTGTAATTGACCTGATCTTGCATTCAGCTTTAGATGTTCTTTATCATTCAGGATCAGGCTCCCAGTCATTCTTATCGCAGTAACGTGTGTGGAATTTAACAAAATGCCCACTTTATACTTAGAGAGGTATTGATAATGATAAGTCTGAGAATTTGCTAGATTTTGCAGTGCATACTGCAGAGCTCAGCATTGCCTCATTATGGCAAATGTCATTTTAGAGAGGTTTCCAGATTCAGCCTTCTTTGTGTAAATATGATAGGGGGAAAAAAATCACAATTTGGCAAGTACTAATTCTGTGTAAGGAAAGGGAAAACATCAGTCACTTTGCATATTTTAATAAGAAATATTCAGTAGGTATAAACGTACAGATTTTTTTCTGTTGGATTTTAGTGTTATGAGAAGATGATAACAACTTGTAAATTAAATAAATTTAATGGAATTCACTTAAATGCCTAGCTTTATCCTACTTATGGTATTTAGGTGATTTGTGAGAGATGAAAGGGTCAAGACTATAGATAGAAAACCGATGGCAGGAGTTTTGTTCTTAGAAGATTATGCCTGTGGAGGAAAGTATTTTTGCTTCTCTTCAAGCATCCTTAACATATAGATTTGGACAGAGCTGCCTGACTCCATGGGAGTAGAAATTAGTCTGCAGGGATTTTTTTTCTGCTTGAGTTCCAGTCCATATAAGACACTTGAGAACCTGCTGTTGCCAGGGGATGCATAGGTTGTTGGTCTGGTGAAAGCTAATAGAAAGGTGTCATATTCAGTGTTAATTGAGTGTTAGTGCTTTCCATTATTACTTAAGAGAAAGTGATGGCTTTTCTAAAAGGTCATAATTAAACCCTTTCTCAAGAGAGTATTCTATTCCTTGAGTGGACTTCCACTCGTCTCTAACGTTCCTTCCTTTTGTGGAAAATTATCGAGAAAGTTAAGGCAAAACAAATCCCATGTTATTTGGATTCCTTAAGTGTTGGTTTTATTTTATATTTTTTTAGTCCAGGTCACTTTGCTTGTAGGTTCCTGATTAGTACAGAAAGAAATCTCTGTGTTAGTAGCTGGTCCCCTTTCTGGTGAAAGAAAAAGATCTGACAGCCATACTGATTCCTTTAGACCCCTCTGCCACCTTAAGACAGCAAACTGCAAGTCATTATGAGTTTGCTTGCAGGCTTGTATAAGATCACACAGAAGTAAGAGGCTCTGCTCTTTTCTTTTCATGAGGTCCAACAAGCAGTATTAGGTAACTTGTGTTCTGCCCTTTGGGCTCTGTTGTGCAGAAGTCTCTATTCTGTCCCATTCTGTGCAGTGTTCTGGGAATATTAGTGAAGAATGCTGCAGTATCTTGAGTTGTATGTGATGCTCCTCTGTGCATGTCCAGAGGCTCTGACCCTTCTGGTATAGATCAGCGTCTGATGCAAACTAGACCATGGAAGGCATCCCAAACCAGGTTCAAACCAGGGTTGCACCTGGAATGCATTCAGAGTTTGCAACCAGTGCAGTAAACTGCTGTCTACTTAACTCCTGCAGAGAGTGCAAGAATTAAGTGGGCAGGAGCACATCTACGCCCTGTGATATGCACTGACTACCCAAACCTTTTGGAAGAGGAAGTCTTAGATGCTGATTTTGACTTATACAGCCCTAAATGATTTAGATCCTGACTGCTTAGCAGCTCATTTTCTATGTGGATTCTTTCTCATCCCAGGTAAGCTGAAGGACTCATATTAGCATCTTAGCATCCTGCTGTTTTATGCAGGAGGATGCTAATGTCTTGGCTTTCTCAGTGTGAGGTCCTTGAAACTTGAGTGAACCCACTGGTCACCACAGTGCAGACTTTGGTGATCTTCACTTTGTACTGCAAGCAATACCATTTTCACCAGATTTCTCTGGGGATGTAAGAGGTTGTGTGTATGCCATTGGAGTTGGATATGAGGAATTGCCTAGTCCGAGTTGTATGGATTTCTGTTCTCATATTCTGTCCTCAAGATGTTTGGGGAGGAATTTTATTTAAATAAATCTAACCAGGTTTTGAAAGGAATAAATGATGATGACATCAGGTACTTGCTAGTCGCATCATAGTAGGAGATGGTCTTGTGGTTGAAGCATGAATTTGAAAGTCATGAGACTTAGATGTGTATTTCTGGCTCTCCTTTAGGCAGACAAGGTTCTTTGGGTGAATCAGTTTCAGCTGAAACTTCCTTAGCCTGACAAAGGGTTTTTGAACCCGAAAGCTTGCTTAATAATTGTTTTCCAACTATTTAAGTTGGTCTAATAAAAGATATCAGATTCACCCAAAGAACCTTGTCTGCCTATGTCCTTAGACCAACATGGCTACAACCTACACCCCTGGTTCTCCTTTAGGCTTTCTCTGTGAACCTGCCCAGTTCACTCACTTCTCTGTGTTGGAGGTCTTCATTCATGAAATGTGATGGTTGGGGAAATAATTACCAACTTCATTAGAGATGTTTTTGAGGTGTAATTAATCTATGTCTGAATAGTGCTTCAGGATATGTTCACTGAGTACAGACACTATCATTTGCTTTTTTGCATCTCAATTTTCTCTCCATCACTGGAGAGGAAATTTCTCAAGTTCTGTTTTGTTTGTATATTGTCTCTAGAACATCTAAGGATGGATCAGGGTCACGAGATGGAACTGGAATTGTAACAATTCACATCCCTCATTCTCGTAAAATGATACTACTATGCTTCACCTTTGTGTGCCTTTAATATTCTCCCAAACAGATTTCTGCCTCAGGGGTGTGGGGGGTGAAGGTCTTTCTCACCACAAAAGCAAAGCCATTTTAGCAATTCAGATTGTGTGAAATCTCACTTTCTGTTTTCTGTGCATTTGCTGTCAGAGACAGGGCCTTGGACCACAGCTAAACATGATGGTGAGAGCCAACAGACTCATAGCTCAAGACAGTGAGTCTAGGGTGGGTTTAAAACACTTGCACCTGATTTGATCCAGGGAGGTGCCTCTGCTCTGTCACTCTTTAGACAGCTCTAGGACCTTGTTGAATTCATAGCAGCATCCCACAGCTGTTTTAAGGGACATAGTATTGCCCAGTATTTGCATACACATCTAATCCAGTCCATCAGTCAGTCAATAAATAATGTGTGTGCATACAAATAAACAATAATTTGGGAAAATAATGCCTACAATGTCTAGATTGTCCCTGCCGAACAGGGAGACATTAGCAAATTGCTTAGGTGGCTGTTGGGGTGGAAGAGTAGAAAACTTTATGGATCGTATTTTGTTTTAGGATCTTATTTTGTTTTAGGAGAACCAGGATACTCTTGCTCTCTGGAAACAGTAAAAAGAGACCTTTTAAAAGTGGGGATCACAAGGAGGGCCAAATTCCTAAATATTGACATTTAACCCCAGGATTGTAAAGGGTTTGAAGCACCATTGGGTCATTTTTGGAGGTTTTTCTTCATAACCATACATTCTTTTTTTTCTCCTTTTTTAATAGAGATGCACATATTCACATGGCTCCAGCAGCTGGGGTCTTAAGCAAAACAAGATATTCTATGATGCACATAACAGTATGAGAATGGAGTATGCACTTGCTAATATAATTAAGGGATAGTGGGGCCTCAAAGTTGTTACCTTTCAAAGATGTACCTGACTCTCTTCACTTCTATCAGGTTGTGCTTGCTCTGGACTGCTCAAATGGGAAATAAGTGGTGGGACCACCCTCATGATAAATTGTGATATATTCCTCTTAATGTTCTTTCTTATATTCTTGACATATTACTGAGTTCACATCTCAGTGAGATGGATGGAGCAGTTCCTGCTTCTTAGAACTGTTGTTCCAGGCTCTTCGCAGCCTCATTTATGTTCCAGTTATACTGAGTTTTCTTCCCAAGCAGCTCAACTTGCTTGTTATTAAAGTGAAAGCTGAGATCCTGCAAAATGGCAGCTTCAGAGAAGTGCCAATACAGTGCTTATACCATGATCCAGCCTTGTTAAAAGGTAAAGACTGTTGCTGCAGAGCTCTCGTGTATGAGTACAGACCATTCCAGTGTTTCTAGGAACATTCTCCTGTCATCACAAGCAGTGATGATGACTTCTGAACCTGCGTGTAAATTTATCAAGCTGAGAGTTAGTGTTTTTTCCCTCTTGTTGATGGGGTTTGTAAGTCCCACATGGGAATAAAGGAGCAAGACCTCAGCTGCGGCCCAGACACAGATCCCTTTCAAGTCTTAGGTACTTGACTGCTTCTAGATCCACCCTATATAAAGACTCTGCGCCAGGGAATAAGTCAGGTCAGGGTGGGAATCTTCAGTCCCATTTGACGCTTGAGGGGTAAGTATGGTGGAGCTGAGATGAGGACAACAACGTAAAGGGTGAGTGGAGACTGCGGGGTGTGACTGCTTGCACAAGAGACTGAAAGTGTGGTCTTCTGGGCTGTGAAAGGGGCAAAACCCACCTCGCTCATCTACACTTCTATGAGAAGGCTGTTCCAAAACCTTACAGCACTGGGGGTCAGAAACACCTACTCTACAGCCTAGGGTGTTCATGCTCAGATAATACCTATGTTATGCCAACATTGCCTTGTAACTTAACTCCCTCTTTGCTATTTTCCTCATGATACATTTTACAGAGCAGTCTTATCCTTTCCCAGCCCTCGTTTTTGTAGGCTAGATAAACCAAGTTCTCTTTTGGGGGAAGAGGCATTCCATCCTTCTGATCATGGCACTAGGTTTTTTTCTACATTTGTTCTAGTTTGAATTCATCCTTTGTGAACACAGGGTGACCAGCATTATATGCAGGATTCAAGATGAGGTCTTGCAAGTGCCTGGTACAATGGCATGACTCCTTCCCTGTCTCTACTGGAAGTACCTCACTTGAGGCATTTTAGGATTGTTTTTTTTTTTTTTTTTTTTAATAGTTGCAATTCATTGGTAGCTCACAATTATCCAGTGATCAGCTAATTCATCTAGGTATTTTCTCCTTCTCTCTTGTTCCTCACTGATTAATCCCCATCTTTTATCATAAATTCTTGTTGTTAATCCTTAAGTACATGACCTTGCCATTTGTACTATTACATTTCATCCCAATTTTATTATTTTAGTCCTCAGTCACCCAGTTCTCTCTGTTTAATACTCTGAAATCATCTGAGTTGCAGAGACTAACAGGTCCAACTATAGACTAATAACTACAGAATTGTTTTTTCTTTTCTTAAATACAGACATGTTTGTCCTTCTCCACTTCAGTTGGTACCACCATCGATTTGATGCTACCCTGCCTTGTGTCATCAAGAAATATTACTTGCAGGCTCCTGTTTTGTGTGTCAGGGTCACTAATGGGGTTCTTTAAATAGGATTCATCCCAGGCTGATACTGGAGGAACTCCCCTAGTGATTTCCCTTTCACCCAGTTATTTCTCTTTCAGTTTAACTGGTAATTTCCCATGTAATACCACATCAAATGCTCTACTTGGGTCCAGATAATTTAGAACTATTTCATTATTCTTGTCTCAAAAGTCAGTTCCTAAAAAAGATAATGGGTTAGTTTGGCACAATCCAGCTTTGGTAAACTCATGCTGCATACTTCCCTGTTTTTAATCTTTTCTTCAAAATTTGTTCCAAATTCTCACATGCTGTTGAGGTCAGACTAACACCTCAGTAGGTGCCAGGATAACTTGTTTTCCTTTTCATAAATAAAAATATGACATTTGCAGTTCTGCAGTCAACCACTCTGATCTGAGACTTTCCTGACAATCCTTTTTGCTGACTTGAAGTTTTGTGCGTCAGTGTTTTGGCACCATGCGTATGATGATTTCTTTTCCCAAGCCTCATTCCCAGTAGCCATCCTGTCTTTGCATCCATGTTCTACATCATCCTGCTATTGAAAACAAGGCAAAATATTCATAGATTTCGTAGACATAGATTTCATAGACATCCGGGCTGGAAGGGACCTCGGAAGATCGAGTCCAGCCCCCCCACCCAAAGGGCAGGAAGTCAGCTGGGGTCATAGGATCCCAGCAAGATAAGCATCCAGTTTCATCTTGAAGGTGTTCAATGAAGGCGCTTGAACCACCTCCGGTGGCAGGCTGTTCCAGACCTTGGGGGCTCGGACAGTAAAGAAGTTCTTCCTTATGTCCAGCCTGAAACGATCTTGAAGTAGTTTGTGACCATTCGACCTCGTCATCCCTTGGGGCGCTCTGGTGAACATTCATTTAATTTTGGGTTGTATCTGTATTATCTTTAACTTTACACTATCCTCATTGCATAGGATCCTCAGTACTTATTTAATTTATATAACTGAAGAACTTTTGTTTTAAATTCCTTTGATGAATCTAGCTCAGCTTGACCGTTGGTAATTCTTACTTTATCCTTGCACATTCTGATGTAGCTTCTTTGCCAGTCAACCTTTTTGCCATTTTCTTAGGAGCTCACTCTGCTTACTCCAAACATTGTTTTTTTTGAGATGGTAGTTCACGCACATTAGGTCAGGAGCCCTTCCCTGCAAGTTCTTCCCCTGGCTTGATGTGTAAATTCCATGTAGATTTTGCATGTGATTTAGAGATTCCAAGCCTTTTAAGTTCCAGTATCACAGTTGGGAATATTTGGGCTCTACCAAATTGGTAGTATTTATTTTCCTGTATGTATCTAGGAAGTTAGTGTAGGAATGACATGGTTCCTAGTAGTAATTATCTGTAGTAACATTGAAGAGATCACAAAGCATATCCAAATCTGACTTTGGGGATGTATACGAGGCCCACTACTGCTACTCCAGTTAGGTCTCTCCCATGTTACCTTTCATGAATCAGTACAGAAAAAGGTAACTTAATAGCCTGGCCTCATGTTCCTACAATGAAGTATCTTCACTCCACCAATTAAAAAACCCGATTTACCAGAGGGGAAAGTCATTGGGATTTGCTTTTTGTTACCACTCTCCCAGAGGTATAATTTTGCTTGTCATAGCAAACAATGTAGCCATAAAAAGAATTGCACTTTTCTGTAATTTGATTCATTATCTTGAATCTTATAGGGTGTAGGGTTTCAGGAAAATGTGTCAATTTGCAGAGGTTTTTTTCAAAATTAGAAACAAAATTAAATTCATTATAATTATGTGGAGCATTTATAGCAATTTGCTAACAAAGATAAAATTAGTTTTGGTGGCCTATGTGTGTTTATTTACATATACATATATAGTCTTTAGGTAAGACTGTTTACCTATATGAATATACATGTTCACACACAATATCCATACTTTGTGGAATTGCTTTTGTTACTGTGTAAATATATGTACTATATTCATAGGAAACTCATTCATTGCTTATAGAACGCTTTCTAGATATACTTCTGAAAAATGCATTTTCTCTTGCCATGCAGCGGATGTCTTTATTATTAAATGAAGAAAAAAACACTATTGTATATGTATGAGGGAAGCACTTGGATAATACAGTGATCTGTACTGTAGCACATTCTAAGATATATGGGATATCTCCTCAGCTTGCTGCTGAGGTGGTGTGGGAAGGTAGGATAATGGCAGCCAGAATTCATACCACTGCTCTAATGAGAGTCCTGTCTGGTCCTTTTAGGTGGAAAGTCAGTGACCCCCACACAAGACATCTTTGATATGAGGATTGAGTAGAATGAAAAGTGGCATAAGAATAGGAAATAATTTCTTCTTTTGTCATCTTTCTCTGAAGGGAAATATCAGGAAGCTGATGTTTGATATAATCACTGAAATCCATAAAGGATGAGACCATAATCAAAATACAGGATCATAGGAAAGTAGGGCTGGAAGGAACCTCACAAGGTCATTTAGTCCCTGATCATGGCAGGATCATCCCTGACTAAATCATCCCATCCAAGTGTCTGTCTAACCTGCTTTTGAAAGTTTCCTAACATGGAGATTCCACTGCTATGCTAGGTAGCCTCTTCTAATGCCCATACTCGGAAAGTTCCTCCTAATCTCCAGCTCCAGTTTGAGGCTGTTACTCCTAGTTCTGTCACTTACAGCCACATAGAAAACTCATCTCCATCCTCTCTCTAATCACCCTTCAGGTATGTGAAGACTATTATCAAATCTTCCCTCTGTCTTGTCAGATTAAATAACTCTAGTTCTTCCAGCCTTTCCTCATAAGTCTTGACTCTGAGGCCCCTAATCATCTTTGATGCCTTGTGCTGAACTCTTTCCAATCTGTCCATGTCCTTCTTGAAGCGTGGGCCCAAAACTGGACACAATCTTCCAGGTGGAGAGTCATCAGTGCTGAACAGAGAGAAATAATTACTTTCCTTGATTTGCAAGTGACACTCCCATTAATACAACCTAGTAGTGTTTTTTTTTTTTGTAATAAGAACATGTTGCTGGCTTGTATTCAGCTTATGGTCCACTGTAACCCCAGGCCCTTGTTTGCAGTACTGTAGCCTAGCCACTCATTCCCCAGTCTGTTTTTGTGCATGTGGTTATTCCATCCCAAGTGCAGGAATTTGCACCTCTCCTTGTTAAATTTCATCCTGTTGATTGAAGACCATTTCCCAGTCTATCTAAGTCATTCAGGATCCTAGCCTTGCCTTCCAGAGTGTCCACAATTCAATCCAACTTTGTGTTATCCACAAATTTCCTAACTATGCACTTGATCTCAACCTACAAATCATTAATCAATATGTTCAACAATACTAGACCCTGGACAGACCCCTGGGGAATCCCACTTGGTATCTCCCCCCAACTGGGCATTGAACCACTGATGACTACTCATTGAGCAGGATGATCCAACCAGTTAAGTATCCATCTTTAATCTAGTCTGTATGTCCTTAGCTCGTTAATGAGGATGTTTTGGGAAACAGTGTCAAGCCTTGTTAAAGTCAAGGTATACCACATCCATTGCTCTCCTCTCACTCACAGACCCTGTCACCTTATCATAGAAGAAAATAAGGTTGATCAGGCATGACTTATTCTTAGGGAATCCATGCTGTCTGTCTGATCACCTTGTTCTCCTTTAAGTGCTTCACAATGGATTCCTTGACAATCTGTTCCACAATCTTTCTAGGTATGATTCCCTGGATCCTCTTTCCCCTTCTTAAAGACAGGCACTAGATTTGCCCTTTTCCAGTAGTCCGGGACCTCACTCAACCTCTGTGAGGTCTCGGAGAGGATAGCCAATGGCTCTGAAATTACCTAAGCCAATTTCTTCAGTACCCTAAGGTGCATCTGGCCCTGCTGACTTGAAAACTAAGTAATTCCTAACCTGTTCTGCCATTACTCTAGGCTGTTTGTCTCCTTCCCTATCTCTGCTACCAACTGAACTCATCAGCTGTTAGCTGCCCCCATTTATGAAAACTGAAGTAAAAATGCTTAACTACTTCAGCCTTCTGTGACTAGCTTGCATTCCGCATTTCATAAGGGACCTGTGGTATCTCTAGTCATCTTATTACTTTTGACATACCTATAGAATACCTTTTTATTGCCTTTTATGTCCCTTGCCAGCTGCATCTCACATTGTGCCTTGGCCTTCCAGAATGTCTCCCTACATGCCTGTGAGATACTCTTATACTCTTCCCTAGTACTATGACCAAGTTTCCAATTTTCATAGGATTCCCTTTTGAGTTTTCAGCTCTTTGAAGAGATTGCTGTCTAGCCAGGTGGTCTCTTATTGCACTTCTTATCTTTCATCAGGATAGCTTGTTCCTGAACCCTGAAAGAGCCTCCTTAAAGTGCAGCCAGCTCTCCTGAACACCTTTCCCCTGAGACTTGCCTCCCAAGGGATCCTACGAACCAGGTCCCTGAATTTTGTTAAAGTTTTGCTTTTCTGAAGTCCATTGTCTTTATTCTGGTGTTTCACTTCCTTCCTTCCTACCTGTAGGATCTTGAACTCTATCATTATGTGATCACTGTCACCCAAGTTACCTTCCACCTTTACATGCTTAACCAATTCCCTCCTGTTTGTGTGTAGGAAGTCAAGAAGACCTCCTCCCTTCATTGGCATCTCTACCATCTGAATCAAAAAGTTATCCCCAGCACACTCCAGAAACTTTCCGGACTGCTTGTGCACTGCTGTGTTTCCCTCTTAGCAGATGTCGTGATAATTAAAGTTCACCAAGTACTGTGATTTGGAAACTTCCATCACCTGTGTAAATAAGGTCTTGTCCACCTCTTGGTTTGGAGGCCTGTAGCAAGCACACACCATAACATCTCCCCTGCTGCTGTCCCCTATAACCTTTATCCAGAGGCTTTCATAGATTTAATAGATTTTTAGGGTTGGAAGGGACCTTAGTAGATTATCGAGTCCAATTATCTGCCCTGGGTGCTTGTCTAGTCTCCTCTTAAAGACCTCCAAGGTAGGGGAGAGCACCACCTCCCTTGGAAGCCCATTCCAGATTGTGGAAATCCTCGCTGTAAAGACATTTTTCCTAATGTCTAATCTAAATCTGCTGTCCATCAGCTTATGGCCAGTGTTCCTAGTAACCCCAAGGGATGCCCTGGTAAACAGAGTACCTCCTATTTCTTGCTGCTCCCCTCCCTTAGGTGTGGGGGGGGGGCAGCAAGGGGGGCTGCCCCCTCCCCTTAAGGTGATATATGAGGTGATTGACCACTAGATGAATATGAGCTTTCAATGTGATGCTGCGGCCAGTAAAGCAAGAAAAACGCTGGCTTGCATCCATAGATGCTTCTCAAGCAAATCCCAGGGTGTCGTTTTCCTGTTGTACTCGGCCTTGGTGAGGCCACAGCTGCGTCCAGTTTTGGGCTCCACAATTCAAAAAGGATGTGGAGAAGCTTGAGAGTCCAGAGAAGAGCCATGTACATGATCAGAGGTCAGGAAAACAGACGACAGGCTGAAAGCTATGGGACTCTTTAGCCTGGAAAAGCGCAGGCTCAGGGGTGATCTGATGGCCACCTATAAGTTTATCAGGGGTGTTCACCAGGATCTGGGGGAACGATTGTTCACCACAGGACCCCAGGGAATGACAAGGTCGAACGGTTATAAACTCCAGCAAGACCGTTCAGGCTGGACGCAAGGAAGAATTTCCTCACTGTCCGAGCCCCCAGGGTCTGGAACAGCCTGTCACCGGAGGTGGTTCACGCACCTATATTGAATGGCTTCAAGAGAAATTTGTATGTTTATCTTGCTGAGATCCTATGACCCCAGCTGACTTCCTGCCCTTTGGGCAGGGGGCTGGACTCGATGATCTTCCGAGGTCCCTTCCAGCCCTAATGTCTATGAAATCTATGAAGGTGCACTGCAGTTTCCAGAAGCTGTTTCTTGGGAGGGTAGGGGGGAATTGTATGTTGTATGTGAGAAAATATGGTAACAACTGGAAGAAGAATTAGATTGTATTAATTTTTAAGGGGCCTATCTTATAATTGTAAAAATCATCTCCAATTCATGTGTGTTGTAGCACTGGGGAACCCGAATGAGCTTCCCCTCTGAGATCACATTGTCTTAAATATCAATTGTGCATCTTTGTGAATGGAGAAAAAACCATCACTCTAAGGGAATCATGCCACTGTGCTCCTGGATTTCTGCAATCAATACCCACTGTCCTCAATTAGTTTTGTACAAGGACCTTAGAACAGGATATAGCCCATCAGGTCTGCTGATTGCCTGTCTCTGAGGCAGCAGTTGCCTGATGAACACAATTCCTTTTTTAATGTAGGGCAAACAAGGAATGAAGAGCACAGCAGAAAGAAG
>NW_005843106.1:75157-128958 GCF_000455745.1 Alligator sinensis | reverse complement strand
CCTGCTGACAATGCTGATAGCACCATGATGCTATTGAACAGACAAAGAGAAAAAATTAAGGCAGTCTTTTTGCTGCTGCAACAGTAGGGGGTGAAGAAGGGAAAATAAAATAAAATAAAAGGTTTGTCAGTAGGGCAGCAGAATTTGCAGTGTAGGGGATGCTATTTGAAAGCTTCAGAAAGCACATTACTAGCATCTGCATCTTTAAAGATCATTGCTTATATCATTGGTGATTATAAAAGCTTTAAAAAGAGAGTATTGTTTCTCTCCAAAATACTCAACAAGAAATTATCCAAGGACAGAGTTCCAGGATCAGATGAGCAAAAGAGACCCACAATTCACACACACTTCACATTTCCATCTCCTTTTAGTTGTCATCCCAAACCTCTTAGAGTGGGAAGAGGAGAGAAATCTCCCTGTTTTGTTTCTTGCTTTTGGACAGCACCTGGTGGATAGTTGCTTTGATTTTTCTGCCTCATGCATTAGCATGATAACATCACTGTTAGGAAGTCCTTCTGGCCTCACTCTTCCCCCAGCTGTTTACCAGTAATGGCAACAACAAAGCTGTAACTTAAACTTGGAAAAGTAGCAGGCAGTTAGGAGCTGCCTAGAAGAGGATTGCCAGAACCAGGTGTGCAAAAAATCATGCACTCCCTTCCTTTCCCTTCCCTTCCCTTCCTCTCCCAGTCAAAAGATGTAGTAACCAATCTTTAAGATGAGGAGGAGGGAGGATCTAGGAAATTATAGGCCGGTCAATTTGACCTCAATACTGGGTAAAATTTTGGAAAAAATTATCAAGAAGTCTGTTTGTGAGAGACTGGCAGAAGGCATGATGCTGAAGGATAGCCAACATAGTCTTTTTGTGGGCAGGTTGTGTCTCACCAAGCTTGTTTCCTTCTATGAGCAAGTAATGAACTGATTAGATGTGGGAGATGCGGTTGATGTCATATACTCGGATTTCAAAAAGGTCTTCAATATGATCTCCCATGATGCTCTTATAAAAAAAAACCCCCAAACAACTGGGGGATTGTAGGCTGGCAGAGTCCATGGTCAGGTGAGTTGGGAACTGGCTAAGGGGTTGAACTCAGTGTTAGTGAACAGGTCTATATCATCTTGGCAGGAGGTGGCCATTGGTGTCTCATAGGGTTTGGTTCTTGGCCCCATGCTGTTCAACATCTTTATCAGTGATTTAGATGAGGATGTGGAAAGCACGCTGGCCAAGTGTGTGGATGATATAAATTATGGGGAAAAGTGGTCATGCTAGGGGATAGGATGCGGATCCAGACAGATCTGGATAAGCTGGAATGGTAGGCAGAGCGGAACTGGATGCAGTTCAGTAAGGATTAATGCAGAGTGCTTCATCTGGGGAGAAGTAACCAGCATCATGAATATAGGTTAGGAGGAGATGTCCTTGCCAACATGATGACTAAAAGGGACCTTGGGATTATGGTTGATCACAGGATGAACATGAGCCACCAGTGTGGTGCTGTAGTCAACAGAGCTAATAGCATCCTCGGATGCATTAGTTAATACGTCGTGAGCAGGGCTAAGGAATTGATACTTCCCCTCTGCTTGGCGCTGGTGAGACCCCAGCAGTAGTACCATGTCCAGTTGTGGGTGCTGCACTTCAAACAAGATGTGGAGAATCTTGAAAGGGTCCATAGAAGGGCCACAAGAATGATTAAGGGCCTGAAGGGCTAACCTTATGAGGAAAGATGCAAGGGATCTGGGACTCTTCAGCCTGGGGAAGAGAAGACTGAGGGGAGACTTGGTGGCCATCTGTAAGTATGTAAGGGGTGAATATCGGGGGCTGGGAGAAAAACTGTTCATCAGGGCGCCCCAGGGGAAGACAAGGAACAATCGCCATAAACTGTTAGAGGATGGTTTAGTTTGGGTGTAAGGAAGAACTTCTTTATGGTAAGGGTGACCAGAGTCTGGAATAGACGTCTCAAGGAGGTGGTGCAGTCCCCTACCTTGGAAGTCTTCAAGAGGAGACTGGACAGACACCTCTCTGGGATCATTTGATCTCAGCAGTATTCCTGCCCAGAGCAGGGGGCTTGGACTCAATGATCTTTTGAGGTCCCTTCCAGCCCTTAATTTTTATGACTTCTGTGAATAGATTAGCTTAAAAGTCTTGAAGATTTCAAAATAATTCTGGCCTCTGTTTCTCTACTTGCCTTCTGTTCTTTGCATGCATTTTCTAGCTTTTCTCTGATTTACTTCTTTTTAAAAGGAAGCTGGGATTCTGCCTGAGGGCAGAAGACCTGGTGCTGTCAAAGGTGTGTGGTTGCAGCACATGCTGACATGCCTGAGCTACAGTAATTTTAATTTAGCTGGTTTGGGTAGTGAAATGCTATGATGAAAGAGGCCTTAGGCACTGAGAACATACACAGGATCTCTGCGGGGTTTGTGCCACTGGTGCTTTTGTGGCTGCTATTTGGGTGAGAGTGCTGATTAAAGCTACCTCAGGTGTGTACTATGGTCACCATCCTGAACCATCTGATTCCAGGAGCTGGGGCTTTAAGAAAAACAGCCAATATCACATTTATGGCAAAAAGGCCATGAAGTGTAGAACAGTTTTGGCAGCTTGACTCTTGGACCACCCAAAGACCTTTCGTAACATCAGTGGGAGAGAACAGGAGAGTGGAAAAACCCTTAATCCTTTCAACAGGAGCTTCCTTAAAGTCTAGAAATACTATTCTGTGTCTCTCATACTTCTTTAATAGAGAATTCTGAAAAGGACTATTTTTTTTCTTTAAAAAGTATCCCTCAGTGCCAGTCACTTAGCACTGCATTAACACACTGTAATTGTCTGTTCGGGGGTGGGGGAAGAAAACCTTCTATAATGTTATTGCTATCGGTATTTGGACTTGCAGCTTGTTTTGAGTATATATTAGTTGACAGAAACTACTTTAAATGCATCACACTAATAATGGTTGGTAATGACGTTTAAGAGGCCAGGTTGCCTATGTGATGCTGTAGGGTTCTGAGGAGGTGTGTATGTCTTTACACAGCACATAACAAATTGAGATGTGTTGCACCCTTAAATCAAAACCAGAACTCGGGCGTTTTGGGCTAACACCAGTGGAACTTGGCCCAAGGAGTTGAAAGCATTGTGGGGAGTCCAGGGAAGTGGAGCTCTGGTCTAGCATTCATGCAGGACAGGTAGGTAGAGTCCATCTAATCCTGTCTGTATGTGAGAGTTAGTTGCAAAAGAATGTCCAGGCTTTTCCTTTATTCTCTCTTTTATGCAGTACCACAGGAGCTCCCCTCCCCTGGCCATGCTGTCTGAGATGTGACACATGCCTGCAGGGAGAGGGGATGCTTTCCTGCTGGCTGTATTGGAGGCTGGGTCCAGGAGGCACTGAAACAGTTAAGTTGGTTTTTTATTAATCGGATGGGCCATGTAAGCCCTTTTTGTTGCTTAAGTAGATTTCATTCCACTCTGCCAAAGCCCTGAAGATAGGTTTTTGTCTGACTAGTGGGTGGCAGAGCTATGCAGCTGGGCACTGCCTGGCTCCTGGACATACCCGATGGTTAATTCATGGATTTGAGTGTTTACAGGGCCAGCTGCTCTGGATGATTAATAGGAGGCAAATTAAATAATGCTGAAAGGAGATTAGCATCTGGAATAAAGTTCCTTGAATTTGGGAGAGAAGATGCTAATACCAAGGACTTGATGGCTCACTCCTTTCAGCAGCAGTAGTGAAGTGTTTAGGGAAGTACAGTAATACCCTTCTATTGAAGACAAACTGTCTTTCTGTGATTTCTCCCCATATTTCCCTCTGAAGGAGACGTGCTTTTTTTACTCGTATCCTGACTTTGGGAATGTAGGACAGTGTAGCCATTTAAATGTACAAGACACACAGCGCTTTGGTTTTAAATTGGATGCCTGCATTCTTTCTGAATAGTGGGCATGTGATAATGAAGTGTCACCATCGCTTTGGATCAACTGCAGTGCTGGTGAGCAGACAAACCATGCAGATAACTGTTCAGAACAATTTCAGAGAATCTCCCTTCTTTCTGGCTATGGCTATCCTAAGCAAGTGCTGTACTCAGGAAGGGTCGCTGAGGGGGACTGGTGCAACACAGCGGGGTGGTAAGGAGGAATTGGTCTATAGTGCACTCGGCTAAGTGGATCATAAAGGAACCTGTAATGGTTGTCACTCAGTCTCCCCTCCTTGAGACCACATTAATATCACCAGTAGGAGGTAAGTTTGGTTGCTTGTCAGAGTGCCTTCAAGTGGTGCTGTCATCATCAGCCATAAGAAGAGCTGGTTCTCTCAAGTGCACCACATAGCAGTAGCAAAATTGTGCTACAGGCATGAGCTGCATACAGCAAGATAGAAGGGGGCTTCAAACTACGGGAGGGGGAAATGTCAGCTTCAGATCATGTCACACTTGGAATGCACTCTGCCCTGTCTCTTGGTTTCAGCCATTAACCCTTCTGTGTTTGCAAGGCAGCCAGAGGAGGGAAATGAGGTGCCAGCTGTGAATGAAAACTTCCAGATTTGTCAATGAGATGGTAAAGAGCATCGTATTATGGATAAAAGAAATTTGAGGCTGACTGCCAATTGTATTTCAAATCCCTTTTAAGAGCCTGTTATGCACTGAAGACAAATACCAAATATGAGCAACCTAGAGTACAGAAAAGGACGGACCAGAGCCCAAATAGATCTCCCTTCTCTCTCCTGATTTTGGGTCTTACTCAAGAGCTCTCTAAATCAAACTGAGCAAGGCTTTCAGTTTAGTAAAGTGATATTTCTGTATCCGGCACAGCTCCAATTCTGATATGCTTGCAATGGGCACATTTTTTTCCCTAACAAGGTAGTGGGAATATGTTAAGATCAAAAGGAGAGAAATTTTCAGCACAATCTCTCAGAGGTGCTACTCAGTGGGCAACGATAACATATTAAAGCTGAGCTGTGAGTTGGCACTTTCTGTTTCTGAATGAGTCATCCTTCAGTTTAAGATAAGTAAGTGTTGGGTTATTTTAAGTAGGTTTGCAGAAGTTGAATTAATTGCTTTGTAAATCCAAATACTGTTGAGTCTGGGCTAGTCACTACCTGTGGAACCTCGCACTTCCATGCAATGTTTGTATTTTGAATGAACTGAGTTTCAGCAGCAGGGACTTCACGATTGTGCCAGCAAGGTTTGCAGAATGGCCATCTGCACATGCAAAATGGGCAATTGCACATCCATGCAAATTGGGTCTCTCAGTGAGCGAGTCACCAAGCTATGATTGCAAGAGCTATTGTTTCTGGTTCCAAGTGTTCTCTTTTCTCAGTTGTAGATGACTAGTATAGCGCATTACCTGGGTCTCCAGTGTGCAGAACTGCTATGTGTGGTGCAGTTTTATTATCTAGTTGTCTTACACCATGAACGGGGACATAGTTACAGTAGCATACATTTACTTTGCCCAAGCCATTGTGTAAACTGACTGTATTTTGCACTTGTGGATGTAGTTAAACTCTGCATATACCAATGAGTGTTTCCATAGTAACTGATGTACTTCAGAGACGGGGTAAAAAAGGACACAAAGATCAAGATAAGTGGCATAGCATGTGATGGTGTGGAGTGCTGTAACAATATATCCTGTAGGTCTTGATTCCTGTTAATTCTTTATTAAGCTGTTTTAAACTACAGAGCACACAATAAAAATATCAGCTAGAGCAGTGGTTCTGAACCCTTTTGGACTCAAGGCTCCTCTCACTCCCAACCCACAGCTCTCCATCCCCGCAGCCCTGCCGGTGCATCTCACTCCCGACCTGCAGCTCCCTGCTTATGGGGTATGGGGTGGGTGGTGTGGGGCAGGGGAAGGGGGCATGTGCATCCCCAGATTTGTGTGCTCACAACAGGCATGGGGCTGCAGTCTTGCTGGACTGGCACTGTCTAGATGGGCCCTCTGTGTCTCGGTTTCCAATCTGCGAAGTGCAGATAATGTGACTTCCTGATCAATGATGTATGTGAAGCACCTGGATGTCAAGGTGATGGGTGTCAAACAAAAATCTGGAAAGAAGCCAAACAGAGCAAAGTAAAAACTGTATCCAGCTATTTGTGGACACATCTCTACTTCACTTATAGTTTTCATTAGTCAGTTGCAGCCATATAACCATGCATTATCACATGTGATTATATTTGTCTTTGTCTTCAGGTTTGGACACATGATATATTATTTCTGGGTAATTTGGCTTTTCTTCAGACTAAAAATAGAACAGATATATAGGCAAAACTTTAAACTGATGCAAGTCATTCCACTCCAGGGTGAAGTGACCTTCAGAAAGTGAAGAGTATCTGTGTCAGTACAAATTGCACCTAGCCACTTATTGGCCAGTTGCTACTGTTATACGCACCATGGGCAGCAAGTTTGGAAGGCAGATTGCATGCCTGCTCCTAACTACTTAGTACAATCTAATGTAAATTTCTTCATGTTAATTGTTATATGTCTGTACTAGAGGTGCGCCAGTGTATCGGTCCATATTGGATTGGCACCAATGAAAGGAAAATTGATATGTTTAGCGGTCAGCTTTTTTGGCTGGTGTAGCTGATAATGTCATTGGTAAATACCGTGTACACATGCACAGTCGCAGCATGCATGTGGCCAGGAATGCAGCCTGGCAGCTTGGAGAGCAACATCTGGCTGGTAAATTGGTAGGGGGGAAGGGGCATGGGGGGGAGCAGATCGAGGCCCCCACAATGAGGGAGGGAATGGGGCAGGGACAGGTGCTGCCCAGCTGGCGTGCGGGGGGTGGGGACTGGGCAGGGCACAAGATGGAGCTCCGGGCAGCTCCTTGGAAGGGTACAGGGTGGGGAGGAGGGGTGATTACCTACTCCTGCGTGCACCCCTGAGGGAGGCGTGAGAGGTATATGCCCCCTGGATTTGTGTGCAGGGCAAGAGCAGGCTGCCTGCTGTGGGTCAGGGCCAGGGTCTATGTTGGCCTTTTCCTGGTGGGAGGGCAGGGCTGGGCCTGCACTGGGCAGCATTGCCCCCACCCCACCCCACCTGCCCTGAGTACAACCCCCCCACCTGGAAGAGCTGGCTGCAACCTCTGGTCCCAAATCTTCAATAGGCAGCCCGCCCTCACCCTGTGCGCAAATCCTGGGGGCACGTGCACCTCTTGCCACCCCTGGGGGTGCATGTAGTGGTGGGTAGCCACCCATACAGCTGTGCCCCCTGGACGAGCTGCCCGCGACTCTATCCTGTACCCTGGCCAGAGACTACTCTCCAAGCTGCCGGGCTGCATATCAGCTATCGAATTGGTATTGGCTGATATGGCTGGCTAATAATTGGCCATCAGTATCAGCCAAAATTTTTTTATCAGTGCACCCCTAGTTTGTACAGGTAGTGTCTAAACACTTAATGGTTGAGCTATAATATTTGAACGTTGAGATTCATGTATTCCCCTGTTAAATAGGGGTGCACTGATATATTGTGTGGCTGTCGGATTGGCACCAATAAAAGGAGAAATGATGTTATTGGCTATTGGCAATCAGGATTCATTGTAGAGATGATATCTTTTATTAGACCTTTGAGGATCTGTGATGATGCAAATTACCTTGAAACAAAGGCAGGACCAGGATCTCAGGTTGAAGGTGGTCACAGTTATCAACTAGTGGCTATTTTTGGTTGTTGTAGCTGAGACTTATGGCAATGTGCCTGGAGCACCCTGGCAGGTGTACTCTGGTCCCTGTGCCCTGCCGCAGGCCAGAGCCTGTGGCAGACTACTGGTCCTGGCAAGCAGGTGGCACCAGGCAGCAGTCACAGGGCACCGCCCTCAGCAACAAAGGGACAGTGACCGGCTCCTATTCTTGCTGCTGCTGCCACCACTTACATGGCAACACCATGCACACAGCAGGGGCCTGAGTGCCGGGGCTGCTGTGGAGATGTTGGGCTGCACGCGGGCAGGGTAAGGTGCCGCACGAGGGACATTTCCGCTCCCCTGGGCACCAGCCATCTCTTCAAAAATGGCTTCTCTCTGGTGGTTGCAGGAGCCCACCAGTGCTGAGACAGTGGCATACACTGGGTCTCTAAATGTGCCTGGTGCCGGTGTCTGCGTGAGGGTCTGCCATGCCTACCTAGGATGGCAGCATGGGCTGCAGAGGGAGCAGGGCTGCAGGTAGGAGCCATGGGTGAGGGGGCAATGTGCGTGGGAATAAGGTGGTCGCTGCCTTCCTCGTCGAGGACCAGAGCAGGGTTTTGTTAGTAGTTTAAAATGCCTTGCACTGTTACTAAATATCAGTTATTGGATTGACATTGGCCCTTATCCTTTGTTAAGTATCAGCCAAGAAAATCTTTATTGGTGCACTCCTATTTTTTAAATAAAAAATGTGTGCCTGATTTTGAAAGAAATGACAGAAATTAATCCAGGGCAAGCAAAAGCTATAAAATTCAGAAGCCATAATTTAATCACAGACTCCATTCTATTAATAGCCTAAGATGTTGTCAGCTCCTGGGAACTCCCTGGACCGTGACAGTCTAGTGAAGCAGAGCCATCATTAGAGCTTTCACTCTGGATCTGAAAGCTGGTTAGTTTATTCAGGAGCCAGTGCACATTTCCCAGCAGTCCAGAACCTGAGGTAGAACAGAGTGTATGTTGGGGGAAATAATTAAATATGCATATAACACTTAAATACAGAGTGAAATAGAGGAGAAAAAATTGAAAAGCAACTAGGACCAAGATCTCATGCCTTTTACTTCATTTTTCAAGGAACTTGAAAAAAGAGGTTTGTCATGATTCAGCCGCCAGTTCATTTGCCAATGCATATTAAAAATAGTCATTTAGATTACATTCGTAGCAACTCTTCCTGTTCCAAGTGCTTTAGAATGTTAATGTGTCTTTACATTCTGATAAAATAATCCTATAACACGAGAGAAATCCTAATATGCCTCCACACTGCAGGGTGCTAGAAAAAAATGTTTGTGGGCAGTCTTCGTTTTGGTCCCATTTTCCAGATGGGTGCTATTGCTGTTTCTGTTCAGGAAGAGAATGGTAGACAGACACCCCAATGGAATTATTCTATTGATAGAGAATAATCATATTTTCAAAAATACATCTTTGTGTTTGGAGGCTTGCATTTTCAAATCCTACCAGATGGTGTGGTTACAGGGAGGGCATTATCACTTCTGGTCATCTCAGTATATATAATCGGAAAGTGTGGCTCGTTAGCTCCTGTGCATTGGAACCATGTTGGATGCCTGGAAAAGACTACTAGAGAGACAGCAGGTAACTTGCTGGTCCGTGTTTTTCCAGTGGTTGGTCAGAATTACCCAGCTTGGGTCTGAGGTTGGCCCATACTAGGACCTGTCCACCATCACTTCTGCCTGCTGCCCCGTTGCGGTGCAGCACAGATGAAGCTCCCTACCATCTGGCTGCAGCACAGTGGTGTAGATGTATCTTTTGTCACAAAACCCCACTAAAGCCCTCTGGCTCAGTGGGTAGGATTTGGCCCGTGGGCCATAGGTTGCCAGCCCCTTGTGTAGATGTCAAGGCCTCTATGACTGAAGGTAGAGCATCCAGTATTTTCAAAAAGCTGCAGTTAAGGCTTCTCCCCAGTTTGGGGGTAAAATTAACAAGTGTTGGGGAGACAGTTGTGCTAATATATGGGTTCTCCAGATTTTCTTGGTTGTGGATACAGGACAGAAGCTCAAAAAGGATGTAGTAGATTTAGAAAAGGTACAGAGAAGAGCAACCAAAACGATATGGAGTATGAGGCAGAGAGAAACCAAAAAAAGACTAGGTCTGTTCAGTGTGGAGAGGGGAAGGCTCAGCAGGGGCAGTATGGTGGAGGTCTATGGAATCAAGACGGTTGTGGACAACGTGAACGGGGAGCTGTTATTCACCAGTTCCAGAATACCAGAACTAAGGGTACCCACTGAAATTTGTGGGAGACGGGTTTAAACCTAACAAGAGAAAGTACTTTTTATACTACGTAGTTAACTTGTGGAACTCGTCACAGAAGGTGGTAGATGCAGATAGCATAGGCCGGTTCAAAAAGGGCAGGGGCCAGGCAAATTCATGGATAATAGATTTATTAAAAAGGATTCAAGAGAACAGTCAGAGATGATTCCTCTGGCATCTCTAAACCAATGATGATGGGTGCCAGGAGGGTATGACAGGCGAAACGCAGTTCACAGAGTTATGAGGTATAGCCCACAGGGCTCCATGGGTCGGGAAATTTAGTGGTGGGGAGCAGTGTCTATCAATACTGCCACCCTTCTCTGCTGCCAAATTCCCATGCCCTCTCCTCTCTGCATAGCCAGATTGGGGCCAAGCCATGCCCCGGCCTCCTCCAGGGCAGAATCAAGATTAGGCCAAGCCCCCTTCTCCTGTGGGACTGAATTAGGGCCAGGCCATGCCCAGTTCTGCTGTGGGGCTGAATCAAGGTCAGGCCAATCCCCCTTCACCTGTGAGGCTGAATTAGGGGCAGGTCATGCCCTCTTTCCCCCGAGCAGCTGGATCAGAGCTAGGCTCCCCCTCACCACAGCTGGATTGGGGCTGGGTGGATGGGGCCCTGCTACACCTGCCCCAGATGCTGGATTGGGGTCACCAGCCAAATTTGACCTCTAGACAGACTGGGCATTGCCCATCTGGCCCTCTAGAGAAAAAGATTGAGCACCACTGCTCTAGATCAGTAATTTTCAGCCAGGGTGCTTTGGCCTTGAGGGTGCTTTGAGATCCTCTTAATGGTGCCACAGGGTGCCATAGCACCGTGTTGTAGTATGCCAACATGATTCACAAGATAAACCTAGCGATTTCAAGCAGGAATCTGTAGTGTAAAACACATTCTGACCAGTTGTGGTCTTCCCAAGTTTTTTGCAACAGAAGAATTAATCTAGTGTTTTTTCCATAGTCAAAAAATGAGTGAAATCTAAAAGCTGACACTTTCTTTGAGGGGTACCTTGAATCTAAAAAGATTGATAAATCACTGTTCTAAATATACCCTGTTCACATGCTCTCTCTGTAAAGCACCCATCTCTGCTGGAGACCTAGTACTGGACTAGATGAACAAGTATGGCACTTCTTATGTTGCCTGTTCTTAAACTGCTCACACGTGATGTTCATTGATTTTTCTGGTATGGGCCAAGGAGACTTGCCTCTACTGATTTTATTAGACTTGTCTGCTGCTTTTGATGTCATACAGCAGGTAGAAGAGGCTATGAGCCTTCCATCCTGCACAGGAGTAGAGCAAGGGGAAAGACAGGCCACTCTAAGGGCACTCACCTTGGGGGCTGCTGCAGGGTTCCTCTGTCCCCTCTCATACTCTGTGCATATGAGCCACCATGAGGCATAACGGGGTGATATGGATGATTCTGTGCAGTGTGAATGATACTCAACCATGTATCTCAACTGTACCAGTACACCAGTGATGCAAGATATAGGTGTCCCAATGACCCCAAGAGATCAGAGGTTGGATGGGAGCTAGTTGCCTGGAGATTAATTCAAAGTAGAAAGATAATAGTAATAACTGGAGAAAGCAACTTGAAAGACTGGCTAGAATAATCTCAACATCTTTAATTTGATGATGTATAGCTATCGTTTGTGAATGAGTTTCACAGATTTTATTAGGCACAAAGCTGCTACTTGATGCACAGATAGCAGCTGATTTCCATCTCTGGTAGAGCAAATGCAACCTTTGATGTTTTGAGCCAGGGGCTTTGAAAATGAACCCAGGCCTTTACCATCTCAGGGTCATCTTCTCTTACATACTTAATTTCCCCCTCTACACATCACTAATGTGGCAGAGCCACACACCTGCCTTATCATTGATGCTTGCTAGGTCCTCATCTTGGGTGCATGGGTATGCTGCTCATGTGAGGAGGTGGTCAGCAGTCTGTGGTGCATCACCACACTCACAAATCGGACTATTCTTTAAGCCAGGGGTGGGCAATTATTTTAGGCAGAGGGCTGCTTACTGAATTTCAGCAAGCCATTGAGGGCTGCACAACAGGCAGCCAGGGGCCCTGTGGGCCAGATAGAATGGCCGGGCGGGCCGCATTTGCCCACCCCTGCTTTAAGCCAATTTTATAGTGTGTGTCATAAAAGCATCCAGCTCTAGAACGAATCCTGTTTAGTTTAGTCCATAAGTTGTGAAGGAGCTTGTACCCAGGTGGATAGGGTGTTGGGTTGCTTATGAAGCACTTGAGATGAGAATCAGTCTCATCCCACCTTCTGTGATGTTGTTCAAGTACCCATAGGGTGCTGCTCCCACCTCCACACTGTTGCAAAAGTACCTGCGCCTCCCATCTGAATGAGTTTTTCAGCTTCAGTTGCTTATGTTCTGGTTGCTTCAAGACTTCATGAAGCAAGTGTTCTGGGTTTTGGGTTTTGTTGTGTGTGCTGAGCAAGGCCAAGAGTTGCCTTCTGTCTCCTTAGTTGGGGAGGTAGTGTCCCTTGTAGTATTGGCAGCATGTTGACAGGAGTATATGTTACACACCCCATTACTATTCTCATTGTTGAGTTCTGGACAACATCAGCTTTGCTGGTGTGGCTGCTGTGCCCCCATGCTTGACAGCACAATTCAGCAGGTGTGTATACTAGTGCAAGTGTTAATGTTCTTAGAGTGGTGAAATTGGTTCCTCAAGTTGTTCCTGCCAGTTGTCTTAAACAACTAAGAAGGTGCTTTTCGGTAGGTGATCTCTGTAGGTAAGGCTTCTATCCAGAGTTACTCCCAGGTACACTGGGTTGTCTGTGAAGGGAAGTTCATTACAATTCAGGTCAATCTTGATACTCTTATGTGCCATAGCATTACAGAGGTGGAACAGTGATACAGTAGTTTTTGTTTGTCTGAGATTGAGTCTCCATTGGGCAGGTAAGAGGCTACTGTTTCATATCCTGAGACAAGGTAGTTTGTTTTTGGGATGGACTTGTTGAAGGTGGACAGAGCCAAGTCATCTGCATAGATATATGTTTTAGCTGTGATGGGTGGACTGTCAGATATATAGATGTTAAAAAAAGGTTGGTGCAAGCACTGATCCTTGTGGCTCACTGTTACGCATACACTTGTATCTGCTTCTATCTCTTCCACTGGTGGAGAAGATGAAGGATCTGTTTGATATTATATCCACCATTCTCCTATCTGGGATCAACTTGAATAGTTTATACTCTAGTCCTTTCATTCAGACGATATCATACGCATCTGTTAAATCTACCAGCACAGTGCCTGCTTTTTCCCTTCTTTGAAAAGCATCTTCAATGTTTTGAATAAGCCTTACTACCTGGTCAGTGGTGCATCTATTTTTGTGGAATGCAGCCTGCTGTGGTGGTAATTGTGGATGAGTGTCAGTTATCCTATTTAGGATCTGTTCAGAGCTGTCACCATCTTGTCAGGACTGAGTAGTTCAGTGCCTGTGCCACACCTGCGTGATCAGAATCCACCAACTAGGTGTTTCTATGCTAAGTCCCCTGAGGGACTCAATTTGGTAGATGTGCTTTGAACATAACTAACATACACCTACAGGATTAAGCTCCATATGCAATACACTGATGGTCATAGCCATCATTAAAAGCTGTAGATATTGGAGGGAGGAAATGCTCCCCTTTTATGTAGTTGCCTCGTGGTCAGAGCACTTGCATAAGACATGGGAGACCTGAGCTCAATCTCTTCCCTGCCCTGACAGGATTCACACCTGTGTCTTGTCTTGTGATAATACCTTAAGCCCCAGGCTATCAGCCAGTCTGTGGAAAGGACACTTCACTTCATTCCCTTCTTTGAAGCCGGGGGGAGACTTAAGTACATGTGCAGGGATTTGGGAACAGATTTGCTGCCTCCCACCCCCTCTGGCCCTGCACCGGCTCCCCTGCAGCAACCTGGGAGAGCTAGAGGCTCTGGCCACAGCTGCCTGTGACCAGTGGCCATCTTTAAAAGGTAGCCCTGCTCCCTGGCCACCTGCCTTCCTAGCCCGAAGCAGCCTGTAGAGCACTGTGCCAGCATACTGTGGCTTTGTTGCCAGAGCCTCTGCCCACCACGCCATGGCTGCTCCACCCCCAGGCCCCGGGAGCAACATCCAGAACCCTGCATTTCTGCTGGACGCCCTAGTTGCTCTGCTTCGCAGTTACAGTGACTGCCGCTTGGCCCAGGTCAGCCTCAGCCCTGGCCCCCCCCCGTGCAGCGCGGCTGCCTGCCCAGGCTCACTGCAGCGTCCCAGTCCCGCTGCTTTAGCACTGCTGCCAGCTAGACCCTATGCTGCTGCTCAGACCCCAGTGGAGACAGACAAAGAGCTGCTCCAGCCCTGGAGCTGGAGAAACTCCTATCCCCATGGCTCTGAGGCTAGGCTGCAGATGGCTCTCTGGTGGTGGAACTTACCAGGAGCAGATTTGCTCCTGGTCAGTGTCTACACCTGCATTACTGTGCAGTAACTACTCGGGAGTTAATTTGCTACTTGCATTGCATAGTAATGGCTACCTTCTCATTTACCTACTGTGGCCTCAGAAGGGTTAACGGGGAAAGGAGGTCAAGTTTGTATTTTTCAACAGTATTATTATAAAGGTAAATGCTTCCTTTTTATTTCTGAATGGTTCTTTATTACCATTTGGAGATGGTGCACAGGCCACAGGGTGGAGGGCAGAGGATTTACCTGCTTTAGATTACAGAATTATATGAAAATCTAGCAAGTGGAAAAGTCAGCAAGACATCTATCTAATGCAGAGTGTGCTTGTGCAAGAAAGCCAGCTAAGGAGAAGCAATTCAGAATGGTATGTGCCTTGCAGCCCAAAACACAGCATTTTTTGTTGGGGCAGACAGTTTCTGTTGCTTAAAATGATAAGCAGATTAACCCATTTTATTGCTTGGTGGCAATGTACTGATGTAAGCATATGACTGTGGGGTAAGAGGGTAAAGAAGAAGGAAAAAGAGAAGGGATATAAGAGAGAAACTATTGAGAAGTACCAGCTAGAGTGTGCAGAAGGGGCTTAGATTATAGCAGCGATGAGGCCCAAGAAATAGGCAAGACAGGTAGCTAGGGCACAGTGGAGTAGTGCAGCCAAATAATATGATTATTTTAGCCATGGCTAATCTTCTCCAGCCACAAACCTTCAACTTCCACCTGTCTGCTGAGATCCATCTGGGGTTTCTCTCTGCGCTCCTGACCTTTGTTTTCCACTTACTCTCAGCTCTTGAGCTCTTTTGGCCCCGCATCTCATCTGGTATGTCCTGCTGCTTGATAACTCCTCCTTGTTCCTTCTTCACCTTTCATTCTCATTTTCCCGCTGCTGGCAATTGCACCATCCTTCCTGTCAAGCAGGCTGGTTATTTTGGTGCCAGCTTAAAACCAAGGAATCTCCATCCATTGCTTCCCCCAGGTTGGTGCTGGTGAACTGTCAGTTTTTTCTCTCCAAAATCTCGCCGCTGCTGCTGCCATGAATCTGGTTCTCCCTCACCTCTCATTACTGTCCTTTCTCTTCTAGCTTGCTTGACAGTTGCTGCTAGAGGTCTGCAGAAGGTCTGTTAATGGCTCCTGGTGAAATCAGTAAGAGTTAGGCACTGTCTTTTAACAAATCTGACCCTTTGTCTTTTTACATGTCTGTACAGAGCCTATTTCACAGTGGCCACTGTAGAAATAATTAAACACAGAATAAATGTGATGATCATTACTAAACCTAAACTGAGAATTGTGTTTTATCTTGGCAAGGAAGTCCTCTCTTGAGTCAGACTCTGAGTAGTCAGGATGTATCTCCATCTTTGTGCATTTTTATAGCTAAATTCTTGCCTGGTGTATTGGGTACAGCAACAGTGACTCTAGATGAGTTTTAGCCATTCCTCCCCAACAGCAAGTTTGGTTTTTAGTACGTTTTTTGTGATCCTGCACACACTATGCATCATTTTGATGGCATTTGTCTTCATAACACTCAGCACACTAATGGCATTATAAAAATAATTAATTGTGGTAATCTGCTGAGTTTGACCAAATGGTTTGGAAAAATCTGTCTCTAATTTGTAGTATACGTTTCCTTTATATTCATCTTCCACATTCATTTTCAGAGTGGATATAACTATGGAAATACTTAGTATCTCATTAATGCTTGTAGCATGATGAGGAAGAAGCTATCTTATGATTTTGCTGCCTCAAGTGAGAGACCTTTGATCTACTTGATTGCATTTAGAAAGCCATGTTCAGGATGTTGCATGGTAGGCTGATAATGAGGATTCTACTTGTAGTAATCAGCAGGGTTGTGTGTTAATATCTTGCAGGACATTTCCTGTGTTCTAGCCAAGAAGCGCTTTGAGAAGGGGTTCAGCATCAAATACAGATTTATAGAGACAGAGTCCTAATTTTGCCTTTAGTTGCTGTGTGATTTAAAATCTATATTGTATTAAGGGGAGAAAAATTACATTTTTGAGGCCAGACATTGGAAGAATGACACAGCTACAGATGCCCATGACCTTTCATTAAAGACTGATTCTGCAGGGTTCCAACTGCATTTAGCAGACCGCCATCCACGCCTCTCAATTTAATATGAGGTGACAACTGGTAGACTGAATAGATCCATCACTTGCATTTCCCCTCCTTTATCATTTTATATTAAAGGAGCTGGTTGAGAACTGAAGACTAAAGTCCTTTCTTCAGCAACACAGCAGTCATAACCAGGGATCTGGGTTTTCCGTTTCCCATGGAAAAATGGAGAAAAACGCGGATTTCCCCCTTTACCCGAGGAAAATGTGGATTTCTCTCTTTAACGGAGAAACTTGTGGACTTTGCAGTTTTGCAAAGAGCTCTCTGCAGGCTGGCAGAGTTCCAGCCTGGGAGGGAGCAGGAGGAGGGCAGTCAGGCAGTGGGTGCCATGTGCATGTAATACATGGTCACAGGGCCCCAGTGGGGAGTAGGATGGGGCTGTGGGTAGCTTGTCCAGGGGGTAGGAAGGGCAGAGCTGGCTCCCCACTGCTGCGCGCACTCCTGGAGGGCAGGAGGGGGACCCATGCCCCCAGACCTGTGCATGTGTTTGGGGTGAGGGCAGGCTGCCTACTGCAGGCTTGGACTCCCTGCCCGGCTGCCCTCCCCCAGGGCCTCCGTAGCCCAGCAGGTGTGACCTGGCGCTGCAGGGCACAGAGCTTGCCTCTGTGAGCTCTGTGCTGCCCTGACAAGGCATCCCTTGTGCTGTGGCAGCAGTGGGGGTGGCCACGCGGGGTTATGGCCATCACTGGTACCATGCAGGCAGGTGACGCATTGCCAGGGCAGCGTCGAGCTTGCAGCGGCAAGCAGCCTTCCCACATGGCCCCGCTGGGCTGTGGAGGCCCCAGGAGCAGGCAGCAAGGCAGGAGCCTGAGCCCGCAGCAGGCAGCCTACGCCCACCCCACTCACATCTGGGGGGCGCAGGTCTCCTTCCTCCCCTCCTGAGAGTGTGTGCACAGCAGTGGGGAGCCAGCCCCACCCCACTCAATCCTGCAGTAGGCAGACAGCAGGGTGGGGGAGCTGGGCTCTGCTCCACTGCAGCATCTACTCCAGGAGCAGGGGGCTGTGGACCTGGGTCCCTGGCCCCATAGCCCTGGCAGCTGGGGGCCCCCTCCAGTGGGGCTGGGAGGGCAGGGGGCTGTGGGTGGGGGATGAAGGGCACGAGCAGGGCCAGGGGACTGTGGGGGGAGTGAGGGGCCTTTCATTTTAATCCCGAATTTCAGGATTTTTATCAGAGAATTTGTCATTTTTATCAGGGAAAACCAGGATCCCTGGTCATAACCGAGTCAAGAGGAGTTAACTCTTTCTCTTATCCCCACAATGAGCTACCACCAGACTTTTCTGCATCAGGTGCCAGATGTGAGTGTAGTCTGATTTCCTAGTGCTGGTTCCTCAGTTATATTTACCTTGCCAACAGAAACTAAAATGCAACCAGCAACTCATTCACAAAGGCCACAGAACAGCCCCCCACGAGTAAATGGTTTTATGTCACTACCTGCATGGCCTGGATATAGAAGGCTCCAACCCCATCTTGACTTACTACCCTGTGTCCAACAGAATGGACTGTCCTGTTTTCTTAGCACATGTGTGATCACTTTTAAAAATAAAAAAGGAATAAAGGCTCAAAACATTTGAGAAAGTAAAACACAGCAAGTTGGCCATTGTTTAATCCTGTGGGAAATCATTAGGCTCTGCATTAGTATAAAAATGATAGGAATAGATTTTGTCTTTTTAACCTCACTAATGACCATAATGAGTCCCCATGTGCACTGTATGGGCACAGCATTCCTGTACTGGTGCTTCACATCACTGTGCCATCTTCATTTACTTTCACAGACCAACAGCATAATCATTCTTTGTTTTTCCTAAAGGATGTGAAGACTAAATATGAATTTGTTAATAGATTCACTGTTGGCCTCTGAGTATTACAGTGCAAATGTTTTAATAAGAATGACAGGAAGGATGTGTCTCCCTGAATGAGGATATTGTGTTGCATATAATTCAAGACCAAGACCTTGCAAGAGAAAGCTCAGCTCCTAGGAGCTTACCAAGCTCTCTGGATACTTTAGGAAAACAGCAATGTTTGTGACTCTTTCATGCAATCCTTAACATAGGTAAACTGGACTGTAGAGGGTGAAAATAGACTCTGCCAACATCAGGTTTGGACATCTGTTTATCTTAAGGCTGCCTTCACAATTTTCCACATAGCTGAAGATGGGTACTCAATTCCCATTTGAAAATGTTGCCAAGAAACCAATAACCAAATGCCAACTGTTTCTTTCTTGCCAGATACCATGGTATGCTGGAATATTATCTCGTTTGGACTGTTCCATTTGCAGGGAAGGATGAGAACCTCTTTGACTTTGCCTATGTATGCACAAAAAATATACCAGTACAAAGAGAATCGTTTCTTAAACTGATTTAATTGAACCTCCTTGGACACATTTGCCTCAGTTGACATCTGGCTCGCAGGGCGTGTCCAGACAAGCGCACACATGCACTTAGCCGCACTGCAAAATGCAGGCAGCACATGTGACAAGGTTCTCCATGCTACATATTTGCAGCACGGAGCCAAAATTAGATACTGGAAAATCCTGGTGGTTTTTTTTTTGTTTTTTTTTTTTTTTGGTTTTTTTTTTTTTTTTTTTTTTTTTTTTTTTTTTTTTTTTTTTTTTGTTTTGTTTTTTTTGTTTTTTTGTTTTTTTAAGATAAGTTAAAAAAAAAAAAGGGTGGGGCAGCACAAGTGGCTGCAGTGTGTGCTGCCTGAAACAGGAGCCTGGCTGCTCAGAGCTACATTGGCTGCTGGCCAGGCTCTGTGCACCTGGATCACCACCACTGTAGCCTCAGGAGGCCCTCACAACCCCAGGTAAGGCTGCTGGGGCCAGCCCAGTGCTGGCCACAGCCTCCCCTACCCAACCCAGAGCAATTTGCAATGCGCCAGAGTGCATGAGACAGAGTCTCTGTCCCCAGAGACAAGTAGCAGCAGCACAACTATGTGCCATTACTATTTGTCCCTGGGAAAACTCACATGCATGCTTGTCTGGATGCACCCATATTGTAATAAGCTATGTTGTGTTTAATGAAATGAGTTTTAAAACTGATTATTTTAAATTAAGCTCCTTTTGTGTGCAGGTGAGGCCTCTTATCTTTCCAAGGATTCAGTTTGTGGAATGATAGTAATTTTTATCTTTCTAGGCATTTTCCTCCTCTCATTTAAAGCGCTCAGTTAAAGACACTACGGCCAGGTACAGACATTACACTTTTACCATTATAAGTGATCAGAAACTGCCCTATACCTGTAACAGAACAGAAGATTGGCACACAAAGTAGTCTATACCCGTAACACAACAGAAGTTTGGTGGATAGACTGGTTTAAAAATGGCAGAACCCGGTCAAACATTTGCCCCCCGCCTTCCTCCCCACCAATGTTCACTACCTATCTTAAAGAAAACCACATAACTTAGATTGATTCCATCTCGGGCTTTTTGAATGTCTGTACCTAGCCTTAAAGTATGTGTTTGTTTTTTTTCCCTATCTTTTCCACAGGGCCCAACTCGTATCACTCCCGATCTTGCTTCCTCTCCTTCAGCAGGATATGTCCCTGTGGGTCAGAAACCTGAGGCTGTTGTGCATGCTATGAAGGTAGGTATGCGTCCAAGCCACACACTAGGTGCACATACATAGTTGCACCATTAAGAATTTTCTTTAGTCTTAGAATCAGAGCAATTAGAGAGGTTTAAACGCTGGTCAGCCAGATTAATGCTGACTGACAGCTGTGTCACCTCAAGTAGCCGTCTATTTAGAATTTATGAGCATGGCCAGTTACTGGAGTGAAGTGCAGGGGGAGGGGGCCTTTCAAGGGAAGTTCATGGTGCTGCAGGTACGTGTTACTGTTTGACCTAATGTGTCCTGGTGAATCTGCATTTCAAGGTATTGGATTAAGCAGTAGTGAAAGTGCCACATAAGAGTGACAGTGCTTTGCAGTTTTCCAAAGACAAAGAATATAGAATTGTTTACGTACCTAAAAACCAGGGCTACATACACACCTGGACACTTGAGTCATCAGTGGGGATTGAAACCAGAACCCTTCAGCAGAAAAAGTCCCAGAATCTCCACCCTTTTGAGGAAAGGACAGCTATAAAGTCACTGAGGCCAGCCATTAGATGGAGAAATACTTGCACATATTAGATAGACCATATAAAATCATGACTATTTATGTCCCTTTGTATGCTGAACCATGGCTGCATTAGAATTGGTTGGGAATTTGCCAGTGAATCAGTGTAATTGGAAAATATTGATTTGTTGAGCACAAAATGCTTGGTAGGAGACATCAGAGGTTAGACATGCTTTCAGGAAAGGCAAGGCAGGTTTCCCATGGAATTTTCCTATGGCTCCTGGTAGACTGCCCCAGGGGCCAGAGATCCTGCACTTCCAAGTTGCCTTAAGAGCTGGAGACTTGGTGCTTTCAGCATCCACAGTCCCACAATACACCTGCCATGTAGACTGTACCAGGGCAATAAAACCAGACTCAGCAGGGCCAGGAACCAGTGGCCCATAGTAGCTAAGGCACTTTGCTTTGTGTGTTTCTTCATCTCGGTTCTGAATGACATCAATAATTTTCATGGTTTTGAAGCAGGGCAAGTTCTTCTGAAGTATTTTCAGCGTGCTTGTTTGTGTTGGCTCAGAGTTTCCAGCTCTAGGACAGACCCATCAGGTGGCAACAGTAAGACTGACAAGAATGTCAAGAATCCCAGCAGTGAAGCTGATGAAAATGTCAGTGTAGCAGAGCTGCTGCAAGATTCAGGCAGCATATCTGAGTTCAGAAACACTGCGTGTCAGTATCTGAAACAAAAATTGGAATTTCTGGTTTGTGGGAAATGTTGAATTGAGGTTTGGTTTCAGCCTGGTTTGGATCCAACCCAAATGTTAAATTCTTGCAAACTAGAAATCCTACTAATCTGAGAACACCACCCAGATCACATCATTCTCTGTGGGCGAGGCCAGAGCAGCCAGCACCAAACCTCCCCAGGCCTTTAATGTTTGAGCCTGCTGTATAATTACTGGTATGACCTTCCAGATTGCACACTACAGTTCCATTCTGCCCATGTAGGTTTCTCCTGTGGTTTCTGGCTGAGATTATTTTTTTTCTTGTCTTTAATTGCTTTTGTGATGTCAAACAGTTGTTATGCTCCATCCTAAACTATGGCTGCATTTCAGGTATGGGTGAATTCATTTGTGTGTGTGTGTGTGTGTGTGTGTGTGTGTGTGTGTGTGTGTACACACTTGTAGGAACAAAGTACACACCCACTGTAGGCTAGATTCCCAGGTGGCCATTGCTTGTCTGTCAGTGCTGTGTAATCACTGATATCCCCTATTGTCGCCTGTGTGAAGGTGCATGAATATACATATTACAAGATTTATTCCAGGCCAGATCCTCATCTGATGTAATTCAGTGCACCTTCATTGAAATGGAATGTGCGTGGATGTGTATGTGGGGGAGGGGTATGTTTCAATTCCCTACTGTATGTATGTTGCAAAACCATATGACAGATTTAATATATTATGTCCCCTTTGACCTTCTTACTTGCTAACTATGCACTAATCCAGTTCCCCTAGCACTTTAATACTCCAAACCACTGAGCAATCTCAGATAGCTGTTTTAAAAATCAGTCTGCTGCATTCATGTTTCTTCCTTGTTCCCATAAATGTAGACTGTTCCCCACCTGTAACCCAAAACCAAACAAAACCCCCAATTATTTCAGGATTGCATCTACCTAGCGCCCAAACTGAGCAAGGTTCTAAAGTCATAACGTGTTTATCCATAGAAAGATGGCTACATGGCCAAGATGATGGACCAGTCTTTAGTTATTTAGGAAGGGGAGCAGCTTGTCAGTAGAACCCCAGGAGATTTGGACTTTGAATTTCTGACATCTTATTTAGGGGTCATTTGGGGGGTTTTTATGCCTCTCCATAAGCATCCTGCAGTTGGGCTCATGGCAACAAAGGTGTTTCATCTCATGTCTGTGCACATCTAAACATTTGATAACCTGGAGGTTGTTCATGGCTTTGATTGGATGCAAGTTCTTTTTTAAATTTTCTGACGTATTTTCATTTTGCTTGATTGTGCCTTATACTTGAGGAGCAAAAAATGCTTGATGCTCTCAACAGTTGTTTCTGCTAACAAGAATAAAACACACACATGCTAAGTCTTAACATCTCTCATCTAGGCTGTTTTCTTTGGAGTAGACTAAACCTGCTAAAGACATTAATTACATAGCAGAGCAGATTCCTGAAGCTTCCTAGGATTTGCTGTTTGGACATCAAGAGCCTCTCCTACTCTTGAGCTAGGCTTTACAAGCCTCAGTGTAGATCATAGAATTAGCTGGAAGAGGAGATATTAAGTGTAGGCTGCAGGTAAGAGCTCCTAAATAATACCATTATAGCCACACTGACCTAGGAAACTTTGGCTGTCTGGATCAGAGACTGCTCCATAGTAGAAGATATCACTGGTTGTTTGGAGTGTGTAATAACTGTCAGTGGTTGGAAAAAACTACAGTAGGATCATGGAAAGATAGGGTTTAGAAGATGGCTCTTCAGAAAGTCAGTTAATCCAGCCACCTGCTGAAGGAAGGATTATTCCTGACTAAGCCATCCCAGGCAAATGTCTGTCTAATCTGCTCTTCAGAACTTGCACGGATGGGGATTGCATGAATTCCCTAGGTTGCCTGTTTCAATGCTTGATCACCCTCAGAATCAGAAAGTTCCTCCTAATCTCTAATATAAATTTCTTCTGCTGAAGCTTGAAGCCATTGCACCTCATCTTGTCTCCTATGGTCAAGGAGAAAAAGCCCATCTCCTTGACCATAGGACAAGATGAGGTGCATAGGACTGTTATAGACATAGGACTGTTCCACCTATAACATCTGAATGTTATAGGTAGAACAGCAGTCTTGTGGAACCAGTGAACTAAGTAAAAAAGGAGGGAGACATTATTACATCAAAAGCCCTGACAGGGATTGGTGTGTGTGTGTGTGTAAAATATATGTATACAAATGTATAAACATATTACAAATTATTACATATTACAAATATATAATATATTACAAAATATTACATATTACAAATGTTCTGTCTAGAACATATCTTTCTGCTCCCTCCTATATCTCCTCCATTCATAGAATCATAGGCAAATAGGATTGGAAGGGACCTCAGGAAGTCATCTAGTCCACCTGCCTCGCTCAAGGCAGGATCATCCGTGTCTGAACTATTCCAGACTAATGTTTGTCTGGTCAGGACTTGTCCTGATAATCAAAACTTTCAGATAGATTCCACAACCTCTCCAGGCAATGTATTCCAGTGCTTAACCTACCCCTGATTGCCCTTATACGGGAGACCCTTTTTCCAGCATGCCATTCTAGGAATGGCACTCTAAATACAGCAGAACCCAACAGCTGCTGCCCTACAATAGCAGTCTGGTTACTGCTTGTTTCAGTTCAGTAAGACCTCTGATCTTCTGTCAGTTTTATCATCCAAATTTCCCTTTCCCATCCAAGACATGGGTTTGGAAGCTTGCTCAAATCCTATACTGCTCTTGAATTTATTGTGCTTATTTTATTTCAGGTTAGTTAATAAAGGCTTGTCCTTCTTCCAAGGTGCTTTTATTAAATTGGAAAATGTCACATTCTCATGCATACATTTACACTAATGTGATAAACAAATTGCTTCTCCCACTACAACAAACAGACCTTCCAGCACCATAGGAAAACCTCTCAATATGTTAAACAACCTACTTTGTAAATGTGTGGGGGAGAGGATGAGTTCTGCAGCGTGTCTGGAAGGTTAACAAATATGGTGGGACCAAATTCAACAGTTAATAGGACCCAACTGTATCAGTGATTTGGATAGGGGAGTGAAAAGCTTGCTGGCCAAGTTCGTGAACGACACCAAGTTATGGGGCAGTGTGGTCACGCCAGAAGATAGGTTGTAGATACAGGTGGACTGGGACAGGCTCGAGAGTTGGGAAGAGTGGAACCAGATGAAGTTTAACACTTCCAAGTGTAAGGTGCTTCATCTGAGGAAAAATAACCCTCAACATGCATACAGGCTCGGTGGTGATGGCTTGACTTGCACCATGGCCAAAAGGGACCAAGGGGTAATGATTAACCATCGCATGAATATGAGCCATCAGTGCGAGGCGGTGGTCAGCAGGGCAAACAACACGCTGGCATGCATCAACTGATGCATCTCATGTAAAACTAAGGAAGTGATACTCCTGCTGTACTCAGCTCTGGTGAAACTGCAGTTGGAGTACTGCATCCAGTTCTGGGTGCCGCACTTCAATAAGGACATGGAAAAACTTGAGAGGGTCCAGAAAAAAGCCACCCGTATGATCAGAGACTTGCAAGGCAAGCCATACGAGGAAAGGCTGATGGACCTGGGCCTCTTTATCCTAAAGAAGGGAAGGTTGAGAGGGGACTTGATAGCAGCTTACCACTATATCAGAGGACTGCATCAGGAGCTCGGTGAACAACTGTTCACCAGGGCACCCCTGGGGAAGATCAGGACTAATGGATACAAACTCCTGGAAGGCCGCTTCAGGCATAATACCAGGAAAAGTCAGGGTGTCCAGACCGTGGAATAAACTCCCTCCAGAGGCAGTGCAGTCACCTACCCTGGAGGTTTTCAAGAGGAGACTGGACAGTCACCTTGCTGGGGTCACCTAACCCCAGTTGTCTTCCTGCCTACAGTGGGGGTCTGAACCCGATGATCTGTGAAGTCCCTTCCAGCCCCTAACAATCTGTGAATCTATGAAACTGGCTACTCCTTCCCCTGTTAATGATAAGGCAGCTCCACCCTGATTACTGTGTGGGTCACAAATGTGACAGTATTACAGAGGGTCAAGGGGAGAGATGGTCTCTTGAAGAAATGAGTCCCAGAGTCATTTGGGACCTTAAATGTCTGATAGTACTACCCCATTAAAAGACACCTGCATTTAAAGCAAAGAAATAAGGTCTAGAGCCCCTCCAGAGCTTTTGAGCTTAGACGCATGGTTTTATTTTAAATTGGAATAGTAAAAAATATTGTTAATTTTGTTTTCCTTTGAGACTCTTGTGCCTGCAAAATTGATGACTGACAGAAGCAGCGAAGACTAGGTTCTATGTGAACTATAATTAATCCAACCCAGCATTGCCCCTGGACACTTACCCTGTAGATGCAGCCGGCATTCAGCTTACAGCAAGCCATTTCTGGTGCTCTGCTTTGGGATTGGATAATACAGGCTGTTGCTTTCACAGCTGAGCAGTGGAGGTGTATGGATTCTACACAAGCTTGCTCAAAGTGCAAGTCCAGCTGGATCAATAATTAATTAATTATTTCCCTTTTAAGACAAAAATAGACATTTTCTCTGTCAGCACATAAGTGTCTTTCACATGCTCCCTGACTAAAGATGTGGATAATTTAGGTTAAGTTGAGGTTTGAGCTCAAATTCCATTGGTTCCAGATATGCTGGTTAAATTATTGGTTGGTACATTTTTAAAAGTAGGTTAAGAGCCCTAGGAGAATGACCTATTTTTGTAACTGAAACATTTAGCATACAGCAGGATTGCTGCACTGGAGCAGACCCATGACTAATCTAGTTAGTATCCCCTTGCTGACAGCAGTTAATGCTGAATACTTCACTCGAGTGAAATCCATCCTGTAATGCATCTAGTTATGCAGTTCATTCGTATGCTAACACGTCTGCATGTACAACTCTACCTATAGTCATGTGTGTGCGTTTACATAATGGTCCATGTGGTGAGGTTTGAAGATCTCATTCCCATGAGACTGAGGTGGCCACTGAGATTCGTGGGTGGTGAAGCCATGAGTGATGGAGTGAATCCCAAACACATCAGCAAAATCTCATTTCAGCCCCACCCCAGGTTGTGTGACATGCTGTATATTTAACAAGAGAAGCTATTTAAATGTGTTTAGAAGGCTTTTAAAATGTCTGTGGGTGTGTCTTTTTCCATCTAAAAAGGCAGGCTGCCCTAACACTATTAGCCCACCCATCTGGGTCCCAAGAGGAGAGAGAGAAGAAAAAAACCCAAACCTATGCATTAACTAAAGATCAGTTTATGTTGTAAGATGACCTGATTTGACAACAGCTGTCAGCCTTTAATCCAGTCATTTAAGAAAGTCAGTCAGAAGTAAGCTTGGCTACTGTGCTTGTCTCCACAGGAATGAGCCTATTTTTGTGCTATTATATTCCCATACTCCTATGTTTAAAATGTTTTTTTTCCCCCTTGTTGCTCTGCTAAAAGCCCAAGAAGGTGACTGACTTGGACCCCACCCCAGCAAACATTTACACACATAAATAACTTGGTGCGTATGAGAAGTCCCATTGAGACTCACGGACTAATTTACCATTACAACAATTAACCTAACCATAGGAAAAGCCGGACCCTATCTGAGGAGCTTCTGCCCTAGGGCTTGGTCTTCTCAATAGTTTTTATACACAGTAGACTAATTTCATTAGGGTACAGTTAAACTGGTACAACTCCAAATGCTGATGTAGTTATGCACTGGTACAACACAGCCGTATTTTGGGGTTTCTCTAAATTTACCAGAACATATGGTATGGGAATAAGCTTCTTTCTCTGCTGGAATGGCATCTGAGATAAAGGGCTGTACCATTCAGCCTAGTTTCAAGCCAATATAGTTGTTAAAATAGACAGAAACTGTCTGAATCCACTTCAAGCTTAACTTCTGATAGTATGAAGGAAGAGTGCTGTGCTTAGGTAGAGCTGAATGGAAGTGAGTGCATCTCCAGCAGCAGTAGCTTACAGGTTTGGGGGTTAAACACAGGGTTGGAAGATTATTCCTGTTTCAGAGGTTATGTGGTATAGCTGGGAATTGAGTCAGTGTCTCCCAACACAGTGACAACCATCTTTTCATCCCAGGGGGGGTCTGTATCAGCCCCGTGAAGGGTGGTCACAGTGAAAGGCGCTGTACCCACTCTGCACATTAGAGCCTCATCGGGTAGTGAAGTGTTGGGCACATGCCAGTAAACTCTTTAGAGGGGCAGAATATAGGGGTGGGCACACACCCAGGCCATACTAAGTTGTCTATGTTGCTCTTGTTTGGGGAGGTAGAGTACACGGAGCAGGCCCAGTGTGTCTCTCTGGGCTGGTACACACATACCTTTATGGTCAGTAATTGCAGGTAGTTTTAGAGATTTCATTTAGGAAACTGCTAATTTTTTCAGATAAAGGGGATTAATTTGGTTGTGCGCGCTAAGATCTTAGAACTGACAGCTGAAATTGCAAACTAATGCTTTACAGAGGGGAACTTTCAGCTTTCCAGTGGCAATTAAAGATCTTTTTTCCCCACCCCCTTCCTAATGGTTAATGAGATATTGAACTTTAAACCCATTGCTAACTCAAAATGAAACATTGCTTGCCTTGCTCCTCTGACCAGTATCATTTGAATAGAAGAGCTACTTTTCTGAGAGAGAGGACAAAGGAAAAATACATTTTTGTGGTAGGTTTTTTTGATGATGATGACTGGTCAGAAGTTAGATGTATTCCCAGTGGCAATGAAACAGTGGGCAGAGTGCAGGTGAAAAACACTGGACAAAACAAGTGATCCAAAGGTTCCTCAATTTACCACTTGGAGCATAGTGTGTGTGGTTTGAAGAGTGACAGGATTCCCTGGCAGGCAGGCCAGGGATGGAGATTCCTCTCCCCTCCATTAGGTAATAGTCTATAAGCACTGAAGTATGGGGAGTAACAGGCGCTATGAGTGTAAATCCTGATAGTGAAATTCCAAGAGACTTGATTTGATCTTTGAGAAGTATAATACTTTTGCAATATGTTTGTCTATAGGTCCTTGAAGTCCATGAAAATTTGGACAGGCAAATGCAAGATAACTATGAAGAAGACCTGAGTGAAAAGGAGAAAGCAATTGTTCGTGAAATGTGCAATGTAATACCTCTCTCCATATTTGTAGCATTTTCTGTAGCACTGTTTTAGTTCCACTGTTTTGTAATCCATACCTTGTAGCCTCTGTTCTGTACGCGAGTCCTGTTCACGTGTTTTGTTTGAAACCCACAGAAAAATTCAGTCATAAGAGCAATAAATAGAGGCTCTGCTAACGTCCTCTGTGGGCAGGAGCCATATATCAAATACTAACACTTGATTTGATGCACTTGGCAACTTTTGTCTAGAAGAAACATACGGTGAGCAATCTTAAGAGATGCAGACACCACCAACCTCTCAACCTGTGTGCGGGAGTTGCTTGTCCCATTGTTCACCTGTCTAGAAGATTTAGTTCTCAGCCTTCTGCACTGACTCCGATTTGCAAGGAGAACTCTTGCTGTCCCTGGCCTGAGATCAGGACTTGCTCCTTGTGCTCAAAAATAACCTACAATGTTGTAAAAACTTAGTCATTCAAACAGAATGATGCTGAATCCTGAACCACTCTGGTGTTAGAATTAGAAGCCTCTTATTTGAAACTCTTTGACACATAATTACATATGATTTTATTTTGTTGGCACCATTAGTGTGTTTGGCTTAGCAGCCTCATTGTAAACTGAGGTTGCCACATAATGTAAACTGAGCACTTGATGCCAGAACATTGCTGTGTCTGAGGTGCATTTACTTGCTGCTGCTGCTCTATTACCTTGAACTCCAGACATAATTATTTAATAAGAAAAATGACTTGGGTGTACACAGCTGATAAACAGTGAGCTCTGAACTGCTGCTAAAATATTGCCCAAACTGAGTTGCATGCTTTTGAGAGTGTTTTTGCTCCACAATAGCAGACTTCCCAGAGCAAGGGTGAGGACTCTTGGATCCTTCTCTTTGAAATCTATATTGCAGGTCAGAGCGTTATTAGGACTTCTGGGTGCATCCATATTTCAGAGAGGAGGCAAATTTTTCCTTAAATTTCTCTCAGTTGCTGTGGGGTGTTTTAAAGCCCTGAAATGGAAGAACAATGCTGGAAAGCTCAACGTCTTATTTTCATGACAGCATCCTTACAAGTATGCCATTAGGCAGTTAGCACAGAAACTGCTTGCTCGCTGGGTATTCTTGCTTACCCTATGCAAAGGCAAATAAAAAATTCTTTCTAGCCCATCCTGAAAAGGGTGAAAAGAATAATTTCTAGTTCCTGCATATACACATGCTATAGGTAATCCCCCCTGCAGGACCTTCAGTTTTAGATATTTAGAGTTGTAGGTAAATTCCAATATTGAACAAAAATGTGCTCCTGGTTTTTTAAAATGGATGTTTTTTAATGCCAGTTTCTTCCAGCTACAGTGCAGGAGGCGTGCCAGCTTTGCAATCCTACATCTCAGAAAAGTCCATGATTTATGGGTTGTTTTTTTAATTTAAAGGAGATTTTATTTATCTAAACTCAGAGACTTTTTGATTGACATTTGACAGGGTTCATAGAAATGTTACTGCATCTTGTCCTTTCCTACCTGCTTTGCCCTGCAATGGTCCTTTTCTGTGTTAGCGGATTGTAAAATCTGCTTTTAAAGGACACAGCACATAAATAACATAAACCATTGAATATGTTTTTTTTTGTCTTAAAGGAACATCATTTTGTTAGTGTGCCAGTGCTGACCGAGCACTGAACTTGGCTTCCGAGCCTAATTTATTAGTTTGGTATGATTACCTAAGGCAAAACTAGATCTAATTTCAAGACTGACTAATTAGATAAACTCTGGAAAAGCTGTGCACAGTAATTCGATGCATAGGTGCCATCTAATGGCTGTGTTTAGAATTACAGCATAGTTTTCAGAACTGCACTTTAACATAAATAATGTTGCTCATCAACTACAATGTATTTCCCTCCCTCCCTCTTCTCCTGTCTTTCAGGTTGTCTGGCGAAAGCTGGGTGATGCAGCCAGCTCCAAACCATCCATCCGGCAGCACCTTTCTGGAAACCAATTCAAGGGTCCATTGTAGGAACATTGAATTGAATACTGGGAACCACACTGTAAAGAACGAGAGAGTTAATTGTTTCTAGCTGCCAGTTTTTGGGGGTGTTTTTTTTGGTAACTGTTTATATTGTAAATATGGCAGCTAATGGCCTAGTCTGCAGGCTTGGGTGCTCTGGAACCTACGTTAAATGGGTCAACCAGACTTGTGTCATTTGTATTGTAGTGCGAATCTGCTTCGTTGTACGGTCTGTATGTAGAATTACGTAACACGAGAGAATTTGTAGGAGGAAAAAATGAAACCTTAACCTGTGGCGATGTTACGATTTGTATCGCTTGTGTCCACCTGTTGTTAATTGATACCTAGGCTGGCAGCTTTCAGCGTGGTTTTGGAACCTCCCGAGGAAACAGCAGTCTGAATCCGCTGGCTTGTTGGCTAGCCGGTTCTTGAGCTACTAACGCTGCTTCACGATCCTTACTTTTGGCGGGGGGGGGACATGCAACTGTTCTCAGGAGATGCTGTATGAAATACTTTTGTGGAGCAAGAAAACAGTGAGAAAGCACCTCGTATGTTGAACTCTGTTGACCACGACAAGTAAGTAGTGGACATGCAGAATAACCCGAGGAGGCTCCATTTCAGCTGCCTAGTGAACTGCTCTTTGTGGAATATATGACACTTAAGATTTCTGCAGTCATAATGTGAATAACTTTCAGTCCTTTAGCCACACACACCAGTATTCAGTATAAAAACAGTAACACTGTTCCTGTAAAGCTTTTGCTGTAAAACACTTTAACGGAGAAGAGTTTCCTCAGCAACGTTTATGGCGCACAGTATCTGTGAAGGAAGTTCATCCCTTGGAGCCCGGTGTTTCAATAAGTAGCTTGCTGAAAAGAGTGTTTTAACGGGCTTGTTGAAGTCCCCAACTAAATTGGTTACTTTTCAATGTAACCAAAGCAACAATCTTTCAAAGCTGAATAAAAACTACGTAAACACAGGCTGTCAGATAAGACTGCTGCTGCCATTTAAGCTTTATTTTTGTTAATGAACCAAAATGCGTGGGTTTTTCTCTTTCGAGCTGCTGTATATAACACAATATATTTCATCCTTTTTTATTGTGGAGTAGCTGCTTGCATAGCCATAGTAAGTCTTCCCCGCCCTCCCCCACCTTCCCTTTCTCTTTCATTTTGTCACCCCATCTGGTCCTGTATTTCTTTGACTGTTCCTTCCCTTTCCCCCCAGATTGTTCACAGGAAACTGGGCTTGGTTATTAACCCACCACTGTAATATAAGTTTAAAGGGAGGTGCATGTAAGCTTAATGCCACCTCTTCAAAAATTTCATTGGTTTTGGTGATTGGTTTGAAGCTTTCATAACTTCCAGTTTTGTCACTTTCCCTCTAGAAGAATCGGTCACAATTGCCTAAAACGCAGTTGAATTAGCTGGAAAGGTTATTGCTGGTAGAGGCATCTGTTTGTATTAGCTGTGAGTTCTGGACTAGGGTTTGCCTCTTACTATGAAGCACCTATGCAAAAGCAGGGAGGGAGCCAGTTCTGCAGATTGTCAAATAGGTGTCTATCCCATTGTCTCTAATGAGACCACTCACTTGAGTAAGGACTTTGCAGGATTGGGTTCTCGACTGGTAAACAAGAAGGAAGATGGACAAAATAAACATTAACTGGTTAATGTAAAAAACCCTTGTTTACTCAGGACAGAAGTCTAACTGGGGACAAGAAATGAAGAACGAGAGAGAAGTGATTGACAAGACAAAACAAAACAAAACAAAACAAAACAAAACAACCAGCTGATTCTCGATTCAAGGTAGTTCACTTCTTGCTAAAGCCTGTCAGGTGCTATTGTGTTGACCAGTGTAACTCTATAGTAGCTTTAGGCATTCAGTGTAGCCTAGAAAAAAATATCTTCAAAGACGGCATTCTGCTTACTTTTAAATATTTGACATCTTTAAAGGATTCCAGATTTCCTCCTCTTTGACTTATTTTGCCCCATTTTCATCACGTGCCTGTCTATACTATCCATTTGTGACTTTTCTTCATTGTCCTGAATTTTTCTAATATGAAGGGGTGATGCAGAAACATGGCTTGCTCCTTACAGAATGAGAGAGCAAGGAAAGGTTTAATTTTTCCTGTGCGCCATCAAATGTATATAGGACTGCTTTAGTCCATCTAGTTGAATAACCACTTTAATTATAGCAGTATCCAGCCCAGAAGATTAGGCAGTTTTCAAGGCTTTTGGGGCAGGATTGACTGACTTTAGTGAACTGCAGCTAAAGCAGGGCAGACGTTGGCAATAGACTTTGTAGATTTAATTGTACTGATGAAGTGTTTGCTGTTTTAGGAGTATATTAGATTAGCACATAGGCATTTAGTGATTCCCTCTCAACAAAACTATGAGCTACACTAGCCAGTTTACTAGTTTCACTAGCTATGAAATATTCACCCACATTTTCCTTTAATCAGATTTTTCTCTTTCAAAATCCTTTTGGTAGCTTCAAGATTTTCTGGTTCTACTTGCAGATTTCAAACTCAAAATACAGGGGAAGCAGCACTATATTTGAGGCCTGTTTGTGCTGTAAATCTTTGGAGAGCTGCCTTCCAAGGCAGTCAATGTTTTACTCAAACCACTGAATGCTCCTTTATACTATTATGGTAAGAGTATATTTTGTAGAGCCTCCACTCCTCCAAAAAAAATTTCCTGCCCAGGCATATGCATCAAAGGTCTGGGAGGCCCTCATGCATACACCATGATCCAGGAGGATCAGAAGTTGCCACCATGTTTTGTAGAATTCTGTTTGATGGCATATGCCCCAAATATACAACGTGCGTTGTGGATTTTACAAACATCCATGAAATCTAGTGCTGTATGTTTTCTTTCCTTTTTTAAAGCTTGCTACTCATCATATTAGCTCTGTTTGAGCTAAAAGCGTCTTCCGGGGGGGAGGGGGAAATAACACTCAATGACTTTACAGGATGACTTGGGTGCTAAATTTTCAGTTGTCTAAAAGTGTTTTATATACGCATTCAATTCACTTAACTATGCTCCAAGTCTGCAGTGAAACTACCTGAGAAGCTTTGTATAATAAGTTGGAGGGAAAGCTCCCTTGAAAGTGGCCATTAAATTGATACACTTGGGGCTACTAGCCCAGTCTCCTTACTCAGTCTTGAGGTCCAAAATCCTGAAGCTCTGCGACAAGCAAAGTTTCCAGAGACTTCAAATGGAGTTTTGCCTGCCTTAGGAAGGTGGAATCAGGACTGTTAAGTTCTTTGAGAGACTGAAGCAAATAGCATTTCCATGCCAATTTTTGCAATGCTGTGGTGCAACCCATGTCAGGTGGCTCTTTGCACCTTTAGTAAGACTGCTGAGCACAACCTTGTTTAAGAATGGCACATTTGTATCCAAATATTATTAGATATAAATCAGTGTTAAAGTGACCTTTTATCTTTTTAGATACAGGGGGGGAAAAAGTACTACTGATCTTTTTCAAACAAAGTGCATGACTGTAAAGTGATAAAATTGTATATTTTTCATAATGTGGGGAAAGTCTATTTGTGCTGCTTTTGAAATCAGTTTGAAGTTATGATTTCTGTTAAACCTGTGATCTTTACAGCCCTGATATATTTTCTGTATATGATTTACAAAAAGAGAGAACTGGAGAAAATTAGCACCTGCTGTTGTGTACATAGCAAAAATCTTTAGACTTTAGCACGCATTTATACCTTTTATTGAACCACTTTGGCTTTTTTGGGGGAGGAAAAAAAAACAGTACAGATTTTTTTGATAATGTGTGTAAAACATTCATTTGAAATATTTTAGTAAAAATGAAGTAAGAGATTGTGATAGTGTATACTTTCAGTTGAATAAAATAAAGTACATTCTTTGTAAAATATGAGTCTAAATATTGGTAGAACACTGCTGTTTTTTCTTGAAGTGGGTTGTGAATATCAGCTGTAGCACACCAACACGTACTACTACGACAGAACGTTCTGCCACAATGTAAGTAGGAATATCACTCTTAAGGAAATGGTTTGTCTGGAGATGATTTGAGAAAGGAACAAAGACTTTCCACTAAATTCAGAACCAATTTTATTTGGGTAAATTAAGTAGTCCCACTCATAACCAAGGTGTAAATCACAGTATGTTACATTCATACCTTCCACACTTAGAAAATATATATATTTATGTACAGGAATTTGTTAATAGGTGTAAACATACATTGCTTTTCAAGATACCAGTACATTCCAAAACAAAAAATATCAGCAAGGCAAAGACCTCAAAATGATTTTAGTCAGCTAGTGGTTGGAAACATGTATTTAAAATAAAGTAACTCTCCAGTGACACTTAATATTTAATTAGGAGAACTGCTCAGTGAAAATGAAGTTTCTCACTCTAGGTGGAAAATTAAGGTATCTGACTATTTTTATACTCAAAAAGTAGGCACTGATTTCTAGAAGGAAATTTACTTCTTATTGATATAACTGAGCCAATATGGCTGGTTAACATTGTTCCTAGTATGAAGTAATCCAATGCTGGAATAACTCAGAAAACTCAAGTTTAAACTAAATGTATAAAGTTGGATTTTAATTTGCTTTACAATACCTATACTAAAAGCCTATAATCTCACCATTAACAATACTGAAAATAGATAAACTAAGATTCCATGTTCCATAATGTTCTCGTATTGTTTCAGAAGCTAGATTATACAAATTGCCCTCCTATTTATTTTCACGATATGGTTGCTTCTTAACTATTCAGCCTGTTAATTATTCTTCCAAGTTAAAGGATTTGTACACAAGTATCTCATGCTATCTCATCCACGTAGCACGTCCAAGTCCTGCTACAGGAGGCATACCAGGTGGTGGTATTGGAGGTGGCACTGGTGGTTGTCCACCAGGAGGAACCGCAGGAGGGGGATAACTAGCTGGTGGCATTCCTAGCCCTGGAGGTGGTGGATGAGGTGGAACTGCATGAGTTGGAGGCAGTCGTGGAGGAGGGAAGTTAGGATTGTATGTAGGTGGAGGAGGGTACCCAGGAGTAGGAGGTGGGAGATTGGGTGGTGGGAATGATGTTGGTGGGGGTGGAACAGGTGGTGGAGGGTTAGGAGGATACACATGAGGATGGTACGGTAAATGAGTTGGTGGTCCATAGGCTGGTGGCAAAGCTCCATAAGTTGGTCCTTCTGCTTTCATCATTGACTGAAGACTTTGATAACCCTCCCCTGACATATATGAATTTGTAGTCGACATCCCTGTTATGTAGCTGGTGGGTGGTGGTGGTGGTGGGCGATGAGGCAGAGGTGGTGGCTGATGTACTGGTGCAGGATGAGCTGGAGGAGGAATCTGGACCTTTGGCATGTCTACAGAGTCCACTGTAGTAGTTTGCTCTGCTTCTCCCATTGAAACCGCAGTTGTTAGAGGTGGCTTGCGCTCTGGAACAGACAAAAAGCATAACTGATTCTTCTGCAGCACAGCAATTAAAGGATTCTGCCTACGCTGCTGTATTTTCAGGGAGTTCTGTGTCAAACGTGGACCTCATTCTGTCTAGCTACATGTTGATTACTTAGGATTGGAATATTTGCATCAACTCTATTGGACCTTGGTAACACTTAAAAAATTAAGGTTGAAAAAAGGGCAGGTGCTACTGTACTGGTCCCTCCCATGACAAGTGAGCTGATTTTAAGCTTGGTCATTTCTTTAAAGAAAAATGAAATTTACTGCTGAGTTTAATCCTACCTATGCTGGAAAATGCTGGCTTCTTAAAATCAGATGCAACACTTAACAACTTTTACTGCATCTTGTTAACAAATCTGGTTTCATCATGCAGCTTCAGAGATTTAAGAACATGCATTTAATGTAAACCTGCCAACCCAGCAGAAGCTGATGGGCCTTATTCAACTGGGTTCTTGATTACCGACTCTAGTTCCCATTTAAGGGAAAAGAATGACCAGCCTGCTGGCATGCTAGAGCACTGCTGTTTTCTCCCTTGCACACAACTCAAAAAGCTTGCTGCATAGAAAAACTGACCAAACAGCAGAGGCAGGAGAGGAAAACTGAGTAGAACTGAGGGGGTAAACTTTTGACAGGCATGCCACAAGTTAGCTCCACATCCTCCCAGAGTGCTACTCCAATCCTCTTCCTCTGCTTAACTGCTGCTCTCTTCTTCCTCCGTTTCCAGGCCCGTGCTCCCTGCCCTATCATTGTTTCCTTGCTCCCTCCAAGATCTGCAGTATGTCACTTGTTGCATGCGTCCTGCAGCCTGGCCACCCCTAGACTGGAATATTAGCTTTTAAGGCAATTCTTACATGTGCAAGGTGCCAAACAGCACAACTAGTGAAAAAATAAAAAGCCAGAATGAATTTAGGAAAATGCTCAAACCAAATGAGTTTTTAGCTTTCATTTTCTACACACCCATTAGATTAAAAGAAATATTTGGTAGGAGGAGAGGTTAATCCCCAAATAAGATCAGACTGGTGAAGTTTCAGGCTGATTGGGATAAGTGTTAGGGAAAAGGAAAAATCTGGTCTGGCTTGAATACTTAGTAGACTAGTGTTTCTCCTTAATGGGACCCATTCCCTTCAGAATAAAGCAGCGAGCCCAGGTGACCCTTGCCATTAGTAGGGGTATGTTCTTGAGATCCCCGTGAATGGCGAAATCGGCGAATGCGGCACTGTGTTCATGAACGCAGTGCCCCCAGCAGCTGGGGGGGCACAAATGTGTTGGCGATTGCAGGAGCCTGGCGGCGGTAAGTGCAGAGCTGCCAAGGAGCTCCTGTAAGTATTTAAGATGCATTTGCAAACATTTAAAACTACAAACGCTCAACCTGCAAATAGCGAGGGTTTCCTGTATTAAAAAGCTTGACTTCCAGAAATAAACTTGTATATGGCAGGTATATGCATTACTTTTGTATTACAAGAGTGCAAAGAGCATTAGAATGAAGTACAAAACATTTTTTCACTCAAAAAGCCATGTAGCAGCAGTATTACAGAGCTGCCATTCCACTGCTGATGGACAGAAGAACTAAAACAGCAATAAAAGAAGGGAGAGAGAACCCAGGCTACTTGTGCTATTCTTCAACTGCTGAATAAGCAACAATTTGAACTAAGGCAGCAATTCTTTCACCCGAAGGTAAATCAGATTGGCTCTAAGCCTAAATCCTAAAAAAAAAAAAATTTGTCAGAAATTAGAAACTAAATCAGGATAGACTGTTAAAAACAGTTCTCACTTTTCACTCGATGATAAGACAGCATATGTGAAACAAGATCCTGTATGACACTCCCATTCCCCATTGTGGCACACAGGGGCAAACTAAATGAAAGTGAGAGGCAGGATTGGAGAAAAAAAAAAAAGCTAAACATTACAGCAGTGAGTATCATCTAAACCCTGTAATTATTGCCTGGTACAGTCGGCAGCAGCCTCACTTAACTTCTGGATGTAATACTATGTAAAAGAACGCAATCATTACAATGGCCTGATATTTTCTATTTCCAATCTTGTTCCACACATTTTCAGCTTGTAGTGTTTTTTGACAGATATCAGATGATGCCTAGCTACAAGGACATCTGGGGCCTTTGCCAACTAGAGGGACTGAGAGGTTCACACTTGCTCAGGACAGATCTGCCACAATGATGAAACGGTGACTGCTGGGATTTGGATAATGTTTCAGGGTTCCCAATTCTGAGACGTCTGGGACAGCTCCTAGAACTGCTGCAGATAGTCTGCTGAGTCAGGGAAGTGTCACGGTACACTGTTTCCTAGGTTGTCTTTGCAAGCAAAATTGTTTTATGTAATCAGAGAGGACCAAGACAAATTCCTAACCAATTTAGCTCCAGTGGAGTTGGGATTGTTTATCAGGCCTAAAAAACAGGCACGACCCCCAAGCAGAGCAGAAAGAATGCCCACAACTTAATATAAAGACTATAGTTCATTCAAGAGAAAGACCAATTTACAGACCCTTCTGCTCAACTGCCAGGTATGTACAGCCAGGATTTACACAGAATTATGCAGACCAACTGTGATTTACTAATGCATTTAGCGTACTTATGAAGACCTGGAGCTTTACGCATGAGACAGGTGGGAAAGGAGCAGGTACTGTTCCTTTTTTATAGTTCTAACACAACAGGTGGGAAAGGAGCAGGTACTGTTCCTTTCCTATAGTTCTAACACCCCCTGCCACTGTGCTTTTCTGCCTCTTGTTGGTACTATTAGGAGCTGTCATTTTAAGGTTTCAAAATGTGGCATGCACTATAAAATATTCATGTCATATCTTAGTGGAAGGACAGCTAATGTGTCAAGGCACTGGAAACACATTTTACAATACTACAATTCCTTTCAAAACCATATGGTGTGTGCACATCACAAGCTCCTCTGGCAGAAGTCATTCTCTTTTGGGAGATCAGCCAAGGAAAAAGTTGTTCCCTGCTGCCTACCACTGTAGAGGAACCAGAACCTGTGTCCAGGTACATATACTAGAGACCTGGCGTGGGACGTGGAGGCGAAGGGATGCTTACTGTTCACACAGCACCTGTTGGCTTTTAAAAGCCTCCATGTCTCTCTTTACCTGCTATTCAATGTCTGGGGAAAGCCAAAGGGCCCTTGTTTCCAGAAAAAAGCATCAAGATGTAACAAATGATCTGCTATACTTTCACAATCTATAACTTGCCTTTCCATGGCACTGCTCTCTGCAGGCTTCTCTGACCTTTACACTGGAGTGGACCTTAACCAAACAACATAAAAAAGGTTCACAGATTTGACTAGGCTCTTAACTGGTGCATTCATCACTATCAAAACCCATAAAAAGGCATTCAGAGAAATTTCTATTTACAGGATAAGCCACTGAAGATGCCCTAGATAAGGCAGGCAGGCATTTAAATAAAACAAATGACACCAACCATCTGCCAAATCCCACTGATTTCAATAATAAAAGATGCCTCTTCTGCCCAGTTAAGTGTGCCAGCTAACTGGTGCAGGAGCAGCCTGCTCTCAGCTCCTCATGTCTCATTAAGACTCTTTACCTTGTTACTCAGAGACCCTTGCTTCTTAATTCAGTTTCACCTTTGCCAACAGCAAAACACTGACAGTAACTGAAAATGGCTAGAAAGGTTAACTGCCCAGCCTGCATGCCAGAATTTTCTGATTGTCAAATGAGCCTGCTTCATGCAACTTAGACTGTCATCAGGATAGAAGAAAAAGAAGGTATGGTTTAAACAGTGGTTGTTCTCTTACCTTAACCCATGTCAACAATCACAATAGATTAAATGTTCCCTCTTTATGCAAAGATCTTAAGCCTCAAAAGTTAAGGCTTTCAGATATGTGAAGAACTTAATCTATACATCACTACTGCAACTACAGAACTCCTTATCCAACATGTACCACATACAACAGGTGTGATGAGCAGATCCTCCGACATAAAATTAAAGCTTCAAATCTATATGGACGTGATCCTTAATTAAGTACAGTCAGATCCTTAAAAAATTCTTACAAAGCTCTACCCAGCTAAAAAATATTCCCATTGTGCAAACATTTGTATGGCCACTGAAAAATCTCTTTAAGACATCAAGTTCAAGACATGATAGTGCAGCTCTTCCAAGGCAAAACAATGCTACAATGCCAGTTCCTGCATAATATTCCTAATACTGGCAGCTGTTCTACTATAGTTCTCCAAAGATTATCCAAACTGATGAAGAATACATAGCTTTGAATATTCAAAGCCACAAAGATAGCGATTGCCAAAATTACAACAAAATGCAACCTTCTCCCAAATACATTTTGACAAAGTTTTTTTGTATCTGGCATTAAACTAGCTAGGGTATCATCAGTCTCAGATATAGCAAAGCAAAAACGTTTGGGAGATGGAGGCCTGTTCCAGCTACCATGCCAGAAAGGCATGCAGCTGCTCCTCACATTAAATAATTTGTTTCCTGTCATATTTACTCTTCTGGGTACTTTGCAGCCAAAAAGCATTTTTTCTCTTGAATGCTCCTTGCAAACCTGAGGAGTCTCCCAGCTTTTTTTATTTTTTGAAGTCTTCAGAATATTATTTCCACAAGATAACCTTCCCAGATCACAAGAAACCCACATTGCTAGGATGCAACTCCCTCTAGAGCCTAATCCACAGTGTTCTTAATGTTGCCAAAGGGATTAAAGCAACAGGAGACGCTTTCAGTTCCAGTCAACAAAGAAAAAATTCAAGCATTCAACTCAGAGAGCTCCAATAGGAACAATATTATAGGATACACTTCTCAGCAAAACTTACCTGGAGGTGGATGCACAGGGGGTATTGGTGGATGAGAGGTCTCAATTTTAGGAATTTTAGATGGTGGTGGAGGTTCTGGAAAAGAAGATGTATAGAAGCTATGAGTATTAAAAAAATTAATACAAATATTTAAAAAAATATACAAACTGCATACTTTGAACCAGAAGGCAACAAATGAGCTTTCAGACAGATTAGAATTTATTGTATGTTGTAACATACATTAAATTATTAAAGGATCTCTCTCCACAGTAACTTTTAACCATGATTATAAGCAGCTAGAGACATGGCTGCATAACCAGCTATGAACAGCAGTTCAGGTGTGGCAACCCAGAGCAGCAGGTCTGGAACACGTACCCAGACACGCAAACCCATCCTAAACCGCACAGCAAAGTAACAGCTTTAAAGTTGGTATTAGAAGCAAATAGCATTTCATGTTAGTTCAGAGTTCTGACAAGGGAAACATATGGTTAAATGCAAGTCACTACACACTCAATTTGCTGAGAAAGGATAAAAACTGTCTACTGGCAGTCTTGCCAATAAATGGTTACAAACTTAAGTTACCTTGTATTGTAGCTGGAACTTTTACAATGTTCAGTGTTAGTCCCACTGCTACTCAGTACCATGACACTGTCAGTCAGCATCAAGATGCTACAATTTACTGGAGTACTGGGTGAAAAACTACCTACAAAATATTTATGTTCTTTAATTAGAAGATAAGAAGGGTTTATTAATTTGGTTAAGCAATACAGGACTCTTAAAAAATATTGCTTATGGAACTTCTACAACCAAGACTTCTTTATTGAAAGAGTCTGTATTTAATACTGCATGATCAGTGCAAACAAATTATGGAAGGAAGAGTAACCAAGCAACCACAGGAGATATGCAATTTCTTTGTGAAAGGTATAGGACAGAAAATATCATATTTACCTGATGCCTTGGCTTCTTCCTTTGGGGACACAGGCTGTTATTGAAAATAGAGTTCATGTCAAAATCAAGAACTATACAACATAAGATCTGAAACATTCTGAAATTACTTATAATTAGCAAATATATTCTACTAACAGGATTCAATTTATTAAGGCCTGTTATACCTGGATTTCCCTGTATCTGTTTTCAACTCAAGAGCAAGAACTGTGTGTTAACAGAACACAATTCTGTTCTCTTTTTTCAAAATAAAAAAAGTACAAGAGTAATGATTTCCAAAGCCTTTAGCAAGAAGTGTTGGACACCACAGAAAATGGTGAATCAGGAAGCATAAAGTTGGGAGTTTGAATGGAAAGCAGATAGTTACAAATGAGAATATAAAATATCTGGAAAATGCAGCTACTTGAAACATAACATTGCCTGTTGCAATCCCTGTTGGTGAGTGAACCAGCTAGTTTAATCTAGTCATAATTTACTGCAGATGCATCATAGGCCACCAAATTAATCAAACACTGGGAATCAGGAGACTTGGGTTTTGGTCCTGCCTCTCCCTCACATTTGTTGTGGGAACTTTGCTAGGTCATTTCCCCTCTTTCTGCTTTAGTTAATCATTAGGTTGTAAAGTAGTTTGTAAAGTGCTTCAAAATCTTATACAGAAAGTGCTGTAAGAGCCAACTGTTACCATAATGTCACCAAACTGGCATACCTGCCAAACTCAGACATGTTCTACACATGTGGGAGTTAGCCAAATAAATGTTTTCAGCGCTAAAAGGTGGTTTTCTTTGGAACATCCTACCATGACATTGGCATGGCACTGAAATTCCATATCTTTATTTCATTTTTATTTATTTTTTTTAAAAGGTCTCTGAATTCCTCAATATTCCATAAACTTTCTTGCAGACTAAAGTTCACACTCCTAAACCTCACAATTATGCTGCACAGTCAAAATACCCATTGAAAACCAATGGAATTTGAGAAGTTCAGTAGTCTAACAGGGATTTAAACAAGAATTAAATACCTCACAGCCAGGCAGAGTTTTAAAAAGTCTACAAAATCATCCTGCATGATTTTAAATGCAGACAAGTACATTCCTGCAGACAGCCCTAGGCTGCCTTGCTTCTAGCACGCATGCAGTGCTGTTCTGGTTCCATCCCTGTAACCATAGTGCCTCCCAATAAGGCACAATCCTGGTTCTAGATTTAACCTGACTACTATCATTACACCAGAGATTCTTAACCTGGGTACCACAGCACCCTGGGGTGCCTTGAGCACATTTCAAGGGTGTCCTGCAATGTTATCACTGTTAAGTATGCAAACAAGATTCACAAGGTAAGCCCAAAGATTTCAAATAGGAATCCATACTGTTAAAAACATTCTGACCTGTTGTTGGCTTTTCCCCAAGGGGTGCCTTGAGTCTAAAAAGTTTGAGAACCACTGCATTAAGCAAGCATGGTGCTTTTTTTGATACCCAATTTAAAATTATATTGATTCTTTCCCTAGAGCTTACCATGAGTAAACAGGTCTATCCCCTCCACAGAAAGTAGTTTTCCAGAGATTCAAAATAGCTGCCCAAAAAAATCTAATACACACTAAATAACTATAACCAAACAAACACAGAATTTAAGGGTGCCACATCCCCACGTCTCTAAAGAACCTCTTGCAATCCATTTTAATGAAGTTCATGATTTAATAAGATTGTCCAGAAAAAAACACTACAAAGCCTCTAAATAACATGAACTGTAACAAAACTAAACAACATTTTTGGCAGTATCTGCTTTTCTGTATGCCAATCACTAGGGCTGTGAGCCGTTTCAAATTTCAAGATGGTTTTCTAATTGTTTTCACAAGGATGCCAGTTGTCTGTCAGTGATGACAAAGGACCAAACATTATTAAAAAAAAAAAAAAAAAAAGCGCAAATATGTGAGAAGAACTCTATGAAAAAAGGCTGTATAAACCAGAGGTTGGCACGTATTATGTAATTCTAATTATCTTCCACTTTAATACTGTGTACGAATTCAAAAAATGTTGCATCCCCACTTTCATATGCTACTTCTAATCCAAAGATTTTTATTGTGTCTCTACAAACAGTACTTGTCCAGTTGTGAGCAACTTACAAATGTATTAACCATCTCAAATCTTCAGAGTGACTATAAGCCACAAGCTTTTGTAACTGCCTATAATCTTTATGTAGCTATTACATTAAACATATTGAGTATGGTCTGATCACAAGTAAAGCTACATATATGTTGCATACCCAATTATGAAAATGAATGCCTGTTGCGATTTTTCTACCACTGATGCACAAGGCCACAAACCCTGGTAAACAACTGTCTGGTGTCCCTTGCCCTGCCGATACTGGCCAACATATTTTAGCAAATTGAGACTTGTTTTTTTTGTTTTAAAATTAGTTGTTCAGCTGTGTTGCAGGCCAATATTCCCAGGTTCAATAGTAGTATTTTAGCAAGTGTTGAACTAGACACGCTGCTGTGTGAGTGTAGTTCATTCTTATCAGTTTTAGATGTTGTGGGGTTGCCTCACATACAACTGTTCCTTTGGTACTCTAAGAAATTCATATAAATATCAGCCCCTACTTATAGCTTAGCTTTGCCCCATGGTAAGAAGATCGGAGTGCTCAATTGACTAATGGTTCAGGTGCAGGTGATTTATACAGACATTTGTTAAGGTGATAAGGAGCCACCTCAACTGGCACGAAGTGTCATAACTCCATTAAACTATGACAATTGGCTTAAGTGATGTGTGTGTCTCCCAGGAACATACCTTTATCCTGTATAAAAGGTAAAGTGAAAGTTACATCACCCCTTTTTATAGGAACTATTAGGCTGTCTCAGGAAGCCATATACTCAGTTCAACCAAAAATGTTCTGGAGACAAGTAATTCTCTAAACAATATGCATCTTGTTGCTGCCCCATCATGCTGTGGTTAGCCTGGGGTTAATTTAGCATATAAACTACTATGTTATTTGTCAGCTGCTACATTCTTTTGTACAACCCTGATGCCAGTTCACCTAAAATTTTATACTGAATGTGGGGGTCTCTCACTTCACTCCATGGAATTTCTAGGATTATCTTCCATTTCATACCTTTTCACACTCCCAGGGCTGTTACTAGCTGGGCTTTCTGACAGGAACCTCAGATGCAAATTTAGTGAGATTAAACCTATTCAATACTCTTTAGGGAACCCTTACAAAAATCTAGACAGCTGCAGGAAATTACATTTTTGGCTCTGGATACCTCTTATGGGTTAGTTAAGAACTCATGCTTTACCATGGGGCTGAAAGCATGAGGCTACTAAAGGTGCAATTGTAAAACAGACCTAAAACACATCTCCAACCACCTGCAGTCAAGGATTACTTGACATTTTTACAATGTTATTTTCCCTCAATTTTCCTCAAAATACCAAATTATAAAAAGCTTATTTCCATACTGAATTACTGCGTAGTGCTATACAGCTGCAAGCTCCTTCGCAGATCTGGCTCTGTTTCATCAGCAGAAATTACTGTACATATTATAAAGAGTAATTCAGACCCAAGCAGCTTTGTTTTTTTTCTGACTCCTGTTTCTAGGACATTATATATCTTTCCCCCATTTTTGTATCATGCACTCTATCTCCTGCTTCTCTGCAGGGTGACTGCCTCTTGTTTGCTCAAACTGAACCTGAATTAGCTGCAGTAGGTCACAATATAAGCCATTAAGAGCATATAAAAGGATTTATTTTGAGGATCTAGAACCATGGAACACACTCATCCTAAATAGGCTGAGAGAACAGCTGTCAGAGGCTCTTGTGTGGATAATGCCCTGGTTATTCCACTGATGTCTGAGTAGGTTATCAAAACACCCATGTGATACAGGAGATAATTTTGCTAATTGCATACAAGTTTGAGGACCAAGAGCTGTACTTCAACATGGGTTTACTTAGGTTGCGACTGAAATACCCGAGATTTTGCCTAGGCTCCATTGTGCTCTTTTATCTGAATGGGTTACACTATACAATATAAAACAGAAGACTTGAAATGCATAAAACTTTTTTTTTTTACTATAGTAATAGGAATATGCAAAACTTTTAAATGGTTCCAATGAAAGTGTCTAACAACAGCAGAGCTCCATATTATCAGTCTATTCCCTAGGATAGGCTGATAAATATAAATTGCAAATCTACTCATTTTGGAAGACTTTTTCCTGATGGCCAATACTGCAAACTCGATCTGGTTTCTGAAAGTAGAGTTAGGATTGCCACTTCTTTTGCATCATCTCTTAGAATAAAGTTTCTCCTAGTCAACCCCCATGCAAACTCCCATCTTTTTACTGGTATGCATATATGGAACAGACTAGAGCATAGCAAACAACTTGGTTGATTATAAAGAAAGGTGCTGGCAAAAGTAGTCTTGACAAGAATAAGAAGCTTCTTTTGCCACTAAAGCAAAGATGCCCGTTTCAATACACCAAGGGGACAGAACTAAAAACCACATGCTATAGTCACTTTTCAGAACAGAACCATTATTTGAGCCAAGAAAAAAAGAACTCCACAGAAACCCACAAACAACTGTTCATACATTACATTAGAAGTCTATTTGCCATTTATGTTTGCTGGGTGGAATGTACCATGTACCAAATTTGTCTATGTTGTCAAAGTTGTTAGTTAGCAAATATTAAACACATATAACAATAAGGCTGTATCCTATGAAATTAAGATGTCTGCAACAAAGCAAGCCTGATAAAATAAGATTTGCTGCGTTGCAAAGTCTTTGGCAGGGAAAATACATTATTCACTTGAATATAAAATACAAGTTCAGGTCAACATACCGCTGGTCTCTTAGCCTGCCTGGGAGGACTTGACTGGGGAGAAGGCTTTTTAGATTGCTGTGCTTGTGTCTGTTGCTGCTGCTGCTGCTGTGCTGACTGTTGGGACTCCTTTTGCTGTGTCTGTGACTGCTCAGAACTCTGAGATTGCTGTGCTGGCTGTATTGCAGGCACCTGAGGTGTAGATTGAAGGGATGGTGGCTGTTGCAGTTGGTGTGGTGTATGATGAGGCATTTGCTGTTTCCCCTGTGAGTATAGATCCAGGATCTGGTGACAGATGTCTAACAAAAAAAGGCCCAAAGGTTACACATTTCTAACAAGAAAGTTAACATTGGCTTAAATCTGTTTCCAAGGACACCATTTTCAAAATCATACCTAGGACTGCAAATATTTTCCCCATTGTCATAATGGACCACTAGAACTGTAAGCATTTTACATTTTCTTTGTGCATTTGACAGAATTTGCTGTGTAGTAAATTTCAATTTTCTTTTTAAAGCAAATTTCTGTCTGTATGGGAGCAGGGGTCTTGTGTACCACAGGAGAAATAAATATATATTTAAGGCAACAAAACATGATTTTAAAAACAAAGCAACCAGGAGAATTTCTTACAGAAAAGCTGTAGCAACTGATGAAGGTATGGACTCAGGAGATCTGGGTTCAATTTCTGTCAGGTTTCTGATTCAATCAAATCTCAGACAAATCACTTCACTCTGAGTGTAGGGGTTTTTTTTATAAAAATGAAATAATTCTCACTCTTCTATATTTAGATTGAAAGAACTTGGGGGATGCCTGCCATCAGAGCATCCAAAACAACAGAACTATAACTTCAGCTGGAGCCTTTAAATACTAAGTAATGGAATAAAAGGAAATACAAAATAAAAAGTGAGAAGCAAATGCACCCAGAGAAAGAGAAAAGTATATAGTATGCACAATGATGATAAACACTGGGGACTATAATAATATAAATGCTGTGATAAAGTTCTCTTTTATGATATGGGAAACTTTATAAAATAATGTTATAGCAAGCCTTGCTATAACTTGAAATTAAGTTGGCTATGTGAACTGAGAAGAAATTGACTGGGGAAGGAAAAATTAAGGAGCATAATATATGCATATCAATGTTCCCTCTAAGGAGTAGCAGTCCATGAGTGCGTCGCCTTGGTCTGGCATGGGACACTTATCGAATGGGGCTGGGGGCCGGAGGCTGGGGCCAGGAGCTGGAGCCAAGAGGCTGGGGGCCAGGAGCTGGAGGCTAGAGCTGGGGGTCAGAGGGGGCCAGCTGGGGGCTGGAGGCCAGAGGCTAGAGCTGGGGACCGGGGCCAGAGGCTGCGGGCTGGTGCGGGCTCTGCCAGCTCCGGGGAAGTACTCCACTCCCCTGCATCAGGGCCGGGGAGTGAAGCACTTCCCCAGAGCTGGCGGAGCCCGCGCCAGCCTCCATCTCCGTCTTGCCTCCTGGAGCCAAGAGGCTGGGGGCCAGGAGCTGGAGGCTAGAGCTGGGGGTCAGAGGGGGCCAGCTGGGGGCTGGAGGCCAGAGGCTAGAGCTGGGGACCGGGGCCAGAGGCTGCGGGCTGGTGCTCCGGGACACTGCTCTGCTCCCCGGCCCTGACACCATGTGCTTCCTTGCTCCCCAAGGCCATGTGGGGGAGCGGAGCAGTGTCCTGGAGCCGGCGGAGGCTCACTGGGGCAGGCAGTGGCTCCTCCCCGAGGTGAGGCAAGGCAGGGATGGAGGCTGGGGTGGGGGGCTGACGCAGGCTCGGCTGGCTCCGGGGAAGTGCTCCATGCCTCGGCTCTGATGCAAGGGAGCGAAGCACTTCCCTGGAGACGGTGGAGCCCGCGCCAGGCTCCCACCCCAGCCTCTTCCCGGTGCGCGGCCTTGAAAAGGCTGTGCGCAGCCACGCTGTTAGTTGAGCGCAGCCACGCACATGCACCTTAGAGGGAACCTTGATGCATATATATGTAAGACGACAGATACTGGTGTCCTAACAGAGTTCTCTATGTACACAGCCTGGGTGGTACTAATACATGACTTGATGGCTTATGAAGGACTAAGTTCAGTTGTCCAATAGTACAGGGGTCAGAGTACATCATTCTGTGGTGTCACCAGGGAACAGACTTCCTTTGGAGCATCAATTTATCATTCTCCATTAGGGGAAATAATGTTGCATTAGGCAAGGATGGGAGCTCCATGCTATTTCTCTTCACAAGCTAGTCCTGTTTGTAAAAATGTTGTTCGTAAGATGTCAGGACAGAACTAACATCTGAGTGCCTTTAAAGGTCAGGAGTTATTATGCAGTTTTTACTCCATCTTTTAAACTCCAATTCCCTCCCCCCCATTGTAAGATGTCCTGCAGTAAAAAATGAAATGTAGTACAAATGAAAATTAACAAATCAAACACTGAACAAAAAAGGTTGTTCAGGCATAAAGTTACATATATACTCCATGCTAAGACCCACTGAAAACCTGATCACTATTTACCCTTTATACCTTGTCCTGTCGGTAGAGTCAGTTTTCTTGGAAAAATAAAAGCAGAACATTTGACTACTGGGCTCACCATTGAATACGTCCTGTGCCAGATACACTTAAACAAGATTACTTTGAGCAGTAAGTGTGATCATGCCGTTTAGGGAAAAAAGCCACTCAAACCAGGAAGTTATAGGAGATACTGACCAGATTCTATTTTTTTTTTTTTTTTAAAAGACTGCAAGTATCTAATTTGAAAAAAAAAAAAAAATCACTGCTGGTACCTTCCAGAACATCAACAGGTACATCTTGAACAAACTGCTCCCACCATCTTCTGTACATTGGCTTTGATGTCCACTCCTGAATTTCAAACTTGCATAAACGGCCTGCCAGATACATAACTGCAACAGCTATGATCTCAGGTTCCCACTGCAGTGACAAAGTAGTGCAGAGACTAGAATATGAAAGAACAGTCAGTTTAAGTCAGCTCCAACAGCTACATCACAAATTGGAATATGTGATATCTACAATTTACTGATATTTAAGATGACCATTTTAAGATCTTATTCAAACAGTGTTAATGAACAAAACTAGGAATCCCTTTGCTAGACAAGCTAATTTGCCAGACAGACTTTATGTAGTACCAGTAATTAGAAATTAGGTTTGATTTTACCTGTACAAAGAACATTACTCTCAGCAATAATAGCCGTGGAAAGAAGTGAACAGTTAGCTGAGAAGTTTTAGACGTAGCTTGACACACCAGGATAAAGTTCACACAATGTAAGGGGGAGGGAGGGAGAAAAGGGCATGCATTTAACTGCATCAAATTCCAGCTTGGATAATTACATTTTGCTTAGCCAAAAAAATCCTTTTATTATGTTAGCTGGATATGGTCTTCTGACCTAGACATGCATGCAGGGCTTCACTTCAGTTGTAAAAGAATGCCTACCTTTTTTTTCCCTCCAGTTCTTACAGATAAAATGCATTTAAATAAAGCAAAAACGACAAGGAAATAGAGACAAGGGACAATAAACAATCAAGTTCTCAAAGCAAAGTTTTAGATTACTTAAATTTTTAGATCCAGTTCTAAAAATTTCAGCAGGTCACCTCCTGATTGGCCTTTGTAGCAATAAATACAATAGTAAAGCTGATACTACTACAGCTTCTCTATTATTAAATGTAATCATGGGAGACTAAACTTGATTATTTAGTTCTAGCCAGCTCGTTACAACATTTCACTGAGGCTGTTCACTCATTACAAAAACACAGCAATCAAAATACAAAAAGGTAGCTTAGGTTAAAGCACAGAACAAAAAAATCCGTATATTATGGATGCCTGAAGTCCATATAATAGAAGTATACTTTGATAACAACGACTCATTTAAAAATTGTTTTAACAGTAAAAATGCAAAAAGCAGTTTTAACATTTGTAAGATGTAAACTTTTAGCGGATTTTACATGTTTAATGTTGCAACTATAAACATATTTATATTTATGTTACTGTCGGGAATCTAACCCTGTTGGGAATCTAACCCATTTTAATGAACGCTATATAGCAATCCCTTTAACCAGGTAAGAAAGAAAGAGAGTCTTAATTGAAGTAGCTATACTTGAAATCCACATTGGTGACAGTAATGAACAACACTGGATTAATTCAGTGCTTTTTCAAAGCGCATATTCTGAGATATTAGTTAAAGCAGCATATAGCCCCTACAATCACCTCCATCACGTCGTCATCTAACATTGGCCAAATTTATGGGGAAAAAATATTTCCCTAGAACGGGTTGGCAATATTTCTGGGCAGAGTGCCAAAAACCCTGCAACTCTGACTTGCAAGATGTTGGTGTGCCAGGAGTGGATGGGGTGGAGAGCTATGAGGGGTCTGATCCTTGTTGCACTGTCCCAGACCCTTCTTTGCCATCTGCCCCAAGGCACACAATACCAAGCAAAATACCTTCACATATGCTATGCTCTGGCACCTGTACCAGGAGTTGCCTACCCCTGCTAATAGATGCTAGTCCTGCATGCTTCACTTGGGATCAGAAAGTGAATTTGTTTTCTTTTCTTCCTAAAGTATCGCTATCTATGATAAATATGATGTAAGCCTAACTATGTGTGCTGATGTGCATGTGACAAACACCTTGCTCATCTCTAAAAGACTGTTACCACCATCTGTGCAACTGCTTTACCCCCACTTAGCTTAAGCAGGTATTCACAGCTTAGCTCACATGCTACCATTCTCAAATGTGGGAACCTAACATACTTGAATAAAAGCAAGCTATTTTCAGAGAAGCTGTTCCTCAACACTGTTGAACAAAGCCAAAAGGAACTGTTGGTTCTCACATCCCTTGGTCAATCAGGTCACTTTTTGTCTCTAGCTAGGCACCTGAGCTAGAAAATATGAGCCTAATCACTAGAGGTGCACCCATACATGGGTCCGATATTGGATTGGCACCAATATAAAGAAAATTTAATATATTGGAAATAGGCCACATCAGGCTGATAACTTGGCCGATAAATGGCCCATGCATGCATGCAGCCATGGCACAACACAGGTGGTGAGGAGCACAGCCCAGCAGCGTGGAGAGCTGCTTCCAGCTGGTAAGTCTGGTGTGGAGGGAGGGGGAAGGGTAGGAGCTGCAGGGGGCAGATCAAGGCCCCTGTGGGAAGGGAGGCATGGGGCTGGGGCAGGGGCAAGTGCTGTCCAGCCAGGCAGGGTGGGCACAGGATGGAGTAGCGGCTAGTTCAAGGGGTGCGGAGGGTTGACTCCCACTGCTGTGCGTTGCTCGGCCAGGAGCCACTGGCTCATCTGGGAGGGCAGAGGGGGCGTGTGCCCCCAGATCTGCGTGGGGCAGGGTGGGCTGGGGCCGCACCAAGCTCTTCCTGGTGAAGCAGGGCTGTGCGGCGGGGGAGGGGGAGGGGTGCCTGCAGCCACACATTTGCCATAGCCCCCTCCCATTGCAGCCCTGCCGGGAAGAGCTTAACCACTAAATTAGCAGAAATGACTCAATACCCAGAGACTGCATCTATTAATTGAGGTGTCATATTAACATAGCAACCTTTTAAAAATAAAGCCACACTTAAAACTGCAATTGGGAGTAGTTTGCTCAATTCAGCAGTAACAGATGGCAAACTACGATGAAACCAAATATTTTGTGTTTTTCTTTTCTAAATGCTGACTGATGTAATAGACTTGAATACAATTATTTACAGCTCAATCTACCTTCCTACAGCACCAAACTATTAAAATATGTCACTCAACAGCTAACTTTTTGAAAAATCCTCTTTCCCAGTCTAAGATAACCAGTTATATACTTCTCTTCCTACAGATAATAATTAAAGACAACTCAGATCTGTGTCTGAGACTCAAGGGTTTGGCCAGCTGCTTTTGGATCTTATTTGGGGTGGAAATACTCCTATGTTTGGCTTTGCCTTTGTTGTTCCCAATCTACTCTCTCACCCTAGAATAAGAATCTAGGAGTCTTTTCTTTAAAGGGGAGAGACCCAAGTGACTTATAACATATCTGAACTGCCTCCAGTGTTTGCAGAAAAAGGTACAGGTTGAGTTCATCTAGGTGGAATTAGAAAGGTCAGGGTCCAAAATAAAGAAAGTTGTGGTAAGTAACTGAAATACTTCACTGTCAAAAATTATGAAAATGCATGGAAACATTTTACCTGTCATTTACAAATGTCCATGCCATCTGAACCAGTTTCTGGATTTTGTTTTTATCTCCTGAAAAAGAAAAAGAACATTGAATAATAAATTAAAAATGCCTGAAAAATGTCAATGGCATAAACTAATAAAAAAAGAAAGACTTTGGAATATTTGGGAATATCCCCAGAAAAATGTAATGGTCTGTGTTTAATAGTTGCAAGTGAGTTATTAAAGCTGCAAGACTGCTTTCATATGTCATATCTCTGTAAAACATTCACCTTTTGCACTAATTTTCTCAAGCTTTCCAAAATGATAGGGAACCCAACATTTATCTTTTAAGTGGAAAGAACACCAAAGTGGTGGTTTTCTGTTCGATGAAATAGACGCATTCTTTCTTTTGGAGTGGAAAATAGGGAAATATGGCATTACAGGACAAGAGCATTATAGGATTGTTGTGTAGGATGAGCAATTGATTTCTAAGGATCCGGGTTTTCCGTTTCACACAGGAAAACAGAGAAAACTACAGATTTCCTGTTTTTAATTAGAGAAAAAACAGATTTTACTTTTTAGCAGAGAAACCTGCAGATTTCCTGGCTTTGCAGAGAGCTCTGCAGGCCGGCAGAGTTCCAGCCTGCAAGAGCTAATTGCAAAGAGGGTGGGGAAATCCCATCCCTGTCCAGAGGGAGAGGGGGAATGGTGGGGCCTGAGGCTCGCACTCACCCAAGGCTTGGATCAGGTTCACTGTTGGTTCCTGGAGCCTGTAAAGTAAGTGGGGCTTGGGGGCTGCACAGCAGGGCTGGGGGAGAAGCTGGCTAGGGGCTGACCCAGATCGAGAATGGGGGTGCAGGGGGAACGTGCCTCTGTGCTCGCTCCCAGGAGCAGGGCCAGGAAGCAGTGCCCCTCTGCGGGTCATACATGCAGTAGCCGGCCAGAGGCAAGGGCAGTGGTGCCCCTCTGTACATGCACTGGCTGGCCAGCTGGATGGGGGAGCTTGTATATAGCAGCTGCCACCACCCCACACCGCTTTGCTGCAGCCAGTTGCACATACAGCTCTGCGTGAAGCAGCATGGAGTTGGTGGTGTGGGGTGGTGGCAGCCACTGAGTGTGAGCCTTCCCCAGTTCAGCCGGAAGGTGCGTGTGGCCTGCAGAGGAGTACTGACCAGGGGTTGGGGGGGGAAGGGGGAAGGAAGAGACAGGACTTGCAGACCCCCCCCCCCACCCCCACCCCACCAATGTCATGCTGCTTGCCCGCAGAGCCACGGTGGTGCAGGGCAGTGCCAGCCACTGTGTGTGACCCTCCCCCGCTCCTGGGAGCGGGCAGAGAGACGCACTCCACACCCAATTCTCAATCTCCCTCCAGCCCCTTCCC
>NW_005843106.1:69022-75122 GCF_000455745.1 Alligator sinensis | reverse complement strand
GGGGAGGAGGGGGGGCAGGACGGGGTGGGGGGGGGGGGGGGGGGCTTTAATTTTAATCATGGATTTTGGGGGTTAGCACCAGAAAATTTGTGATTTTTTTTATCCAGGAAAACCAAGATCCCTAGTGATTTCTGATGACAACGAATTGAAGTTGAATGGGTCTGAGCATGGAAAGAGAAAGTATAGCATCAAAATGTACTTTTGCCTGGGCTATCAAGGCTAAGGAAGCCAGCATCAAGACCTTCTGAAGGCATTCCATGACAGGAGAAATGAACTACTGAAATCAACTCATCTAAAAACAGCAGTGACAAAGTGAAAAAGAAATATGATCTACTAAGACTAAATGCCTTAGTATGCTCATTTTTGCGCAGGATGATATGCCAAGAACATCTACTTTTGAAAATATTTACTAGCTCTCACTTTGTGGGGCTAGGCAACCTCCGTTTCAACTCATTTCAGGAAAATAAGATTAATATTCATTTTTCCTTTGTTTATCAGGTGGATTAGTGTTTGTAAATAACTTCAGGTCAAATTGCTCTTTTAGTGGTATACAACTATTACTGAAGTATACTAAAAATATTTTATTTATTATTGATTACCTTTGAGTTGTTTGGCATACTTGAGAAGGAACTGATAAGGATGTTCCACTTGTAAATCAAACTTTATAGTCTGTAGCAAGATTCTTTCTAGAACCATCACTTCTTCCTAGAAAATATGACAAAGTAACCACAAATGAGATTGCCTCTTCTTTCACTCATGAACGTTTGATATTTGTTTCAAATATGACTATACAGCAGTGGTCTCCAACCTTTTTAAGTAGGAGATCACACCTTTAGCATTTAAAAGCAACCCGAGATCTACCATGCGCAGCTGCCACCCCATCTCCCCCCAGCAGGTAAGTCTGTGGGGAGGGAAGGCGGCGGGCAGATCGAAGTAGAGGGAGAAAAAATTATTTGGGGGCACATCTCCCCAGCAGTTATGTCCCACCCAGCCGGGGCCCTACTCAACTTACCCCTGCGGCACTGTCCCTCACCACTGGGACCTCAATCTAGCCCCTGCCCCTTCTCTCTCCTACAGACTGACCTGCTGGGCTGGGACGCATGCATGCACGCGGGCACTCAGCCCCTCATCCCAGCCTCAGAGGGACTCCAAGAGGCTCCGAGATCTACCACAAGAGGCTCTAAGATCTACTGGTGGATTGAGATCCACTGGTTGGTGACCACTGCTATACAGTATCCCCAGGTAAACAAAGTTTGACTGCTCCATTACAGCTGCCTCAAGTAGTAAAACAGAAACTTCAACACAGTATTTATGAGAGATGCCAAAGTAAATAAAAATATCAGAAAAATTAGGCAACTTTTCTTTTTCATTTTACATTCAGTATTTTTAGAAGAGCTTTCAATATTGTGGTGTAAAAACCAAGTAAAAAAGGAAGGAAGAACAGGGGAAAAATAGCAAAACTGACAGCACATAAAGCATCAAATGCACAAAACAAAACAAAGATTTTGTATATCATATTTACTTAAATTATTTGATTTAATGCTTAAACAGGAAAGGCCGGATTCACATAGGGTAATCTGACATCAATTTTTTAATTAAATCTCAAAGTGCCATTAGGATGATCATGATAAACAGTTAAGCATACTTAACAAGATGAAACTATAAACTCTGCCTAAGTGAAAAGGCTCAAGGGTATTTTACAACTTTCCCTTCATCTTTTATTTATATAGAGGCATCAAAATCAACACAAAAAATAAATTATGGGTTTTGGATTTAAAATATCACCACTTGTCCACTGGATTCTAAACTCTACTAAAATCAACAAAATAAATAAAATAAACAAGATAGCATCTGTTTTCTTAAAGGATCTTAAAAACTTTTTAAGTCATACATTACGACTGCTGTTCTAGAATTTGGGATGGCAGATGAAGCAAACTGACGTGCAATTTTCTGAATGGATGAGCAATTTGGGGCGTCTCACTTCAGTATGACCATCCTGACAATCTTACTGTTTCAAAACTATCAGTTGGCCACTCTGTGAAATATAAGAACCTTTTAAGGCGTCTCAAATTAAGCACCTAAGAACTAAGTAATCCAAAAATCACTGTGTTTTTAATGGTAGCTTTTTGTAGCGACTGAAGAAAATCAGTCAAGGCAACTGAAACTACTAAACGTACTGTGAAGAATAAGAAATATTTCTTAGAAACTCATACCATACACTTGCTGAACTGAAAGGAGTTTTGAAAAACTAAGTTTTCCTATGAAAACGGTGAGAGCTAAGGACTTTTGTGGGCAACATTTCGTATTGGACCAAGCATATAGTTAGGCTGATACCCGAAAGCTAGTCTGTGTCCCTCCTACTATGTAGTTGGTCCAATAAAAGGTATCACCCATAAAAATCCATGCCTCTCAAGTTCTCTTATTTCTTTTAAAGGGATAGCCTATAATTAAAAAAAGTCATATTTCTCTGAAAAGTTGTAGGAATTATAGTTTCAAGTTGGCCCCTAAAATTTTAATAACTGAAAGAAATTATAAGAGTATTTACCTAGCTTTCCAATTTTGTGTATTTATATTGTCAGCTTAATATATTGTCTTTTCCCCACGAAATCAGGTTCTCCTGTGCCTAAGACACCATTCAAAGTAACAGGAAAATTAAGAGACTTAGGCTTCCCTTACAAACTTAACTACATTGGAAAATAAAGGCAGCAGCTTTGCCCTCAATAAAAGAGGAGTAAGGTGTATTAAGCAGCTAGCTATCACTTTAACTTCTCCTTGTCATGCAATAAGAGCAAGCATATGGCAGTAACTTTGCATAATCTCCTACAGTAAAGCCTCATCTTTTTGCCCCATGGTAAATTGTTTCTACGTCCAAACCTTTATGAAAGATGAAGTTGCCAGTGTCCCTTCAAATGAGAATCTAACTTTCCTTCTATCTCAGAGAGAAATAAAGCCTTAGCATATGAAGAATATTAACTTAATCTACCAATATATTAAGTTGTTATTACATAAACAAGAATTTAAGCATAACGTATTTTTACCTTTGGGTCATCTCCAAACTGTCCAAATTGTACATCATTTAATAAACTACGAGCAGTTTTGATTATATCTTTACATTTTTTAGGTGTTTCTTCAACTTTTCCTGCCAGGAAGAGACAGCAGGCTCCAGTCACCTACCAAAGAAAACTTTTGTTCAGAAAGGTGTCTATGTATTTAGATGTAGCATCCTAAGTAAAACATTGCCAATTTCAACTACCAGGCTATAAGATGCTCTCTGTCATAGAACACTTAACATAATTAAAAGCTGATACACTGACTATAGTAGCAGAAACTAAGTTGTGTAAAGTAAATACAAGCTTTTGGATGACGGCCCATTAAGCAGCATTTTATGATTAGAAATATAACCAGTTTCAGCCTTAGCACAAAATGAACATTGCCTCATGAGGGTTTTTAAAATGTAATTATGTATGTAATTTTTATTTTTATAGAGCATTTACCAGAAGCTGCAAATCATAAATTTTAACACTTTCTTGGGAATGAGATTAGCCTAACAGAATTACAACAGCAAGGCTTATTTGCAGTAGGTCATTTAACTGACTGAGCGTATACAGGGACAAACGGTAAATTTTAAGGTTTGATATTCAACATAAAACATTTAATTTTCATTTCAAGGCAACTTGCTTAAAGGATCTGATTTATCCTTAACATTATAAATCACACAAATTAACATTCTCAATATTAGCCTTTTTCTGACATACTTATGCGACTCCAACATGCAATTTAAATTTTACATACACACATGCACACACACACACACACGTACACTTTAAGATGCAATCTTGACAACTGTTTTCAGAACTTTCTATCCATAAAACATGTCAGCCACAGTTATTGAAGCGTCATCAGTCATTTGCCACCACCTTAAATACTCCATACTTAAAACATCCATTGCACTAAAGAACCAATGCTCTAAACTTACATATCTTGGGAACTGCTTGAAGGAGTGAAACATATAAAACCGATGAAAATATATTATTCCAGTTGCCAAAGTGTCATAGTGTCTATGCTACAGGATAAGGATTTAAACAGAGCATAAAGCACATTTAAAGTAAGAGACGGATGAAAGAAGCAAAGAGAGAAATATCCAGCTTTCATCCAAATAAATTAAAACTAATAATAAGGACTGCATTTAATATGCAGGAGATAATTCACAAAATAACCTTCACAAAATTCACTTCATGAAAATATGAGCCTCCTTCTCTAAAGATCTTATGAGCTGGCATGGGCAGAGAGTCAAGATGATGCTTACAGAGGGGTCCATGTAATTCTACTCATTTAACTTAAAAACCATAGAACTGGCTCAGAAAAATGAAATAATTACAGTAAGCCTTCAGGTGGGTCATTTACCATTATAAAGTTATCATGACACCCAAGTCATACAAAGGGCAGAAGGACTCTGACCTGCCTTGATCCTTTTGAACATATATTAACTAACTACTACCCAGCCATTGCAGTTCCAGGGCATCTGCAGTACACTTTACCTTCCCTGCTTTTACCTACTGTTTCAGTTACTACTCTGTGTTACAGTTATGTGAGAGGGCTGAAATGGTGATTTGGGAAATTCCCTAGATAAACAACTGAGAAAACAAAGGATTGGACTTGATAGTCCTGGAGGCCCTTCATGTTGCTCTAGAGGTGTCCAGTGGAAAAACTTCCAAAACTTAAGCCTGAAGGATTTGTGCAAAGGCTTGAAATAAGAAAGCAGATACTTCTAATCTCCAAAATCACTATACATGATTGACAGCTCTATATCACGTTTCCCCTTTATGCTGTCATTTCATCAACTGAATCCTTGTCAATCAAACAGAAAAAATAAATTAGAGTAGAAATACAATACATTAAAACAGACATTTAACTGTCAAAGATGTTTTGAAAAGATGACTAAAGTTCAAGAATGAATCAAAAACGTAGGAACTATTCTTGCTACTAATAATTTTTCTATTGTTGTTGTTATTTTGTAATGCAAATAGTGGACTCAAACCAACCCAAAGGATACAACCCAAGACGTGTTCCCACATCAAATATGAACCGGGCCCCTTCTCGCCGGTATCGTGCTTCAGTAGCTGGATCAAGGCCTTCTAGCTGTGATGGTGTATGCGCCAAGTCTTTTTTATCCCAGTACCAACATGGTTTTGTGTGGTCCAGGTTTGCCAAATTTACAGATGGGCTGGAATTTTCTTTATTCTCCTTCATTTATTGAAGTAGAATGGATCCTGCTTGATAAGTTTTCAAAGGGCAGATTTTCAAGTAGCAGCTCCAGAACCTAAAAAGACAGACAGGTCTTTACAAATGGTAACAAAACAAAAACATTTCCACCCTCAGATAAGCAATTTTCTTTACTTATACAAATTACGTGAGCAAGTTCTAAGACCTGAAAGTGACCTCAGAAAGTGGCTGGTTTTGCTATGAGCAGTAAAACACAGCATGTAAGTTTTTAGATGAAATTTACAATACTGGCACCATGATCCGGCTGCTCCCTAAGTCTCTCTGCAGATGTTTTTTAGGTGAAATGTGGACAGATTGCGCGTCCCCAATTTAAAACGATACAACCTTAAGTACCACCAGCAAATTTTTGTCATATGAAGTAACTATAATGCCTCTGTTAAGCGTACCGCAGGTGGTGCCCATGCCACAGATTGGGAACCGCTGGCACAGGGGATGGGGCAGCTGGCTGCGCCCCAAACGTCTGTCCCGCGCACAACTGACCCGTTGGGTTTTGTTTCTCAAGCTGCAGCCCTCTCCTCCCACCGCTCGTCCCGCGCTGCCCTGGTTCCTGCCCTCACGCAGAGGGCTGCAAGGGCGTCGCGAGCGAAGGGGCTCGGCTCGGCCCGAGGAGCTCACACGTTTCTAGCTGCCGCTTCCGCCCTGCCTGGGCCCAAGCTGCCCCCACCGCCCCGCTCCACCGGCCCCCGGCCCTAAGGGGCCGTCCGGGCCCCGCGGCCGCACTCACGCCTCGAACACGCACGGAAGCCGCCCGGGACGACGGAGCCGCTAAGGGCAATAAGACCCCCGCTCCCTGCGCGGTGCCATCTTGGGCCGAGCG
>NW_005843106.1:58982-68332 GCF_000455745.1 Alligator sinensis | reverse complement strand
CTGCCCGAAGGCCCCGCAGCCCCGGCCGGGTCCTGTTGCCTCCTTTTTTGCTTTTACAGCTCCCCGTCGGGGACCCCCTGCTGCGCTCCCCGGTGCGACACGGCAGCCCGGGTGGCGCTTCGCAGTCCGGCTCCTTGCCACTTTTTTTCCTGTGACGTTTTACTCGGTGTCTTGTCCTGAGCGCGGGCCGGGCCGGGCCGGGGTGGGGAGCGGGGCTGTAACTGCAGGGGCAGGTCCGCGCGCGCGAGGAGGAGCGAGCCCCCTGGGAAAGCGACAGTAAAGTCTCGTCAGTTCGCAGCTCACCGCAACTTTCCCGTTGTAGCGAGTAACTAAGGGGCTATGCCGGTTGTAGGCGTCTGAGCCAATGCGCTGACTCTGGCCCCAAGTCTAAGCGAGCCGGCCCCTCGGCATGCCGGCGTGGAAGTATGTTGAAGGTACGTCTCCATGGACAAAAAGGCAGCGTGTTATCAACCATGTTAGCTCTGTTGGACTAACTGAACGTGACATGGCTTCACACGTGCTAGCCTGTATTTGAACAGGGCTTTGAACTGTATTAAGCTAACTGGATTGAGTTAACACAATTGATAACCGCATCCTTTTGCAGGTCAAGGCATAGCCAGGGCTAGTTCTAAGATTTCAGCACAAATGCCAGCCTATGGGGTCTAAATGAGGTCGTGTCTCAGTAGAGAGGGGCTGAGCTGCAGACTGAATTGAGATCTGGTCACCGGCAAGAACGACAGACACATAACAAGAAATGGAACGGTTTAGTTCAAAAGGCACAGGGAAATCTATACATAAATATTTTTATATATGTAAATAAGCTTGGGTCTTTAGGCGTGGCATTGTTTATATATTAGTGGAATATTAAATACAGTGTATAGACATAATAAACTATTTCATCAAAGTGTGTGTTTTCTCAGGCTGAGGTTAGAATTCATGTCACAAGTGCACGTATTATTGGGGGGGATTGTATTCAGAAGTGAAAGGTAGTTTGTTGTGCATATGAAGGCTGTGAAAGGACATAGTATTTACTCCACCAAAATGATATAATCAGTGTTGAGAGACAAACTGATGTAGCACAGTGGGGGGCCAACATTTTTGGCATGCATGCCACAAACTAACCCTCCACTCTCCCCAAGTGCTACTCGAATCCCCTTCCCCTGCCTGATCTGCTTTGCTTTCTTTTCCCTGCCTCACTGGCTGCTCTGTTCTCTACTCCCTGCCCTAGCTGCCACGGTGCTGCCTGTCCCTTTCCCTAGCTAGCCACATGCAGGGGCTGCCCATGCTACTAGTGGCATGTGTGCCGCAGGTTGGCTACCTCTGATCTAGCAAGCAGGATGCTAAAATGAGAGTCAAACCCCTGGGTTTTATAGGCATCTCTACCACTGCCCTGCTGTGTGAACTTGAGCATTTATCTGTGCCTCAGTTTCTCCTATTGTAAAATTAGGATAAATGTCTATACAAAGAACACATTGAAGTCTCTGGTTTTAAAGCGCTGCATGAGGACTAAGTTTTACTATATATGAAATAGTGATTAACCTTGTTTCTAGTGATTGATGAGAGAGAGAAATAATTGTAATATTTACTGAATATTTTCTGTGGGGGAATCTTCAGAAGGTGCCAGTTCAGAAATTGGATACAAATATAAAAGACTGTGATTTTAAAACTAGTGCATTTTATTTTTTATAAAGAGTACATATTTTGACACATCTAGTTTAACAGTTGCAGACGGAGAACTTCAGTGGGAGGTCAAGAAGAATTTACAACCACCAAGAGACAAGGCTTGACAGTCCATGTGCCCAGTTGTAGCTGGCAAATATGTTTCCCCTGAGAGGATCACTGGCATACTTACAGCTAAAAGTTCTCTCCCAACAATTCAAACTTTTAATGAAAAAACAAACACTTATTCATCTACTTGAGTAGCATTTGGAGATGATATTCTGGTGGAAATCCCATTATGTGGACAGGAGCAGGTACTGAAGGACTTGAACCTCTTTTCAGTCCCTTACTTTTGTGTGGCTAGTTCTGGTGCCGTAGTGTGTTGCATTGATTTCTAACCAATAGTCTTCTAACTAGTGGTGTGTACTTAATATTTGGATTTGTCAGTATTTCTGTTCTTTAACCAAATCTGACCATATTTATTGAATATTATTTTGTCAAAAAATGTGGCATTAGTAATAGCACCTTATTTGTAAATATGTTCTATTTAAAATTGTGGATATTTTATATATGGCTAAGTCTGATTGTTGTTAAGCCAACATTCTGTTTGAATGGATTCCTGTTTGAAATCTCTGGGTTTATCTTCGGACTCATGTTTGCACACTGAACAGTGAGGTACCCTTGAAAGAACCTCAAGGTACCCTGAAGTGCCATACCACTCTGGTTGAGATTAACTTCTTTTGATATAGTTTTCTGAAGGCTGGCTGCTTTTCAGTACTTTTCCAATGTAGTACATTTAAGCTAATTGATAGCAAATGTTGCAGAAACTTTCAAAGGCAACATTTTTTTTCCTTTTTTAATGAGTGTAATACTATGAAAAGCATTCCTAAACAGCCATCGGGACTGAAGTTTTCTTTTTATGGAATGGGTGCTTAAAAGTGCATGCCCTACCAGTGCAGACTTCCCTACTTTCCATCGATAGCCTCAACCGTATGCTAATGATAGAAACTCTGATGTTATGTGATACAGCTTTTGATAGAGACAGTGTTTCTGAAATTAACTCTCTCTCCTTAATTGCTTAACTCGGTGGAGACATTTCTCATTCTTAGGCCTGTTGTCCAAGGCTTTAGACAAATAATTACAATTAAAATACATTTTTAAAATTAGAATGTCTAATGGTCATTGCTGTGCCATTCTTGTTAAAAAATGAAAATAAAAGGAGAGAGAGAACACTTAAAAATTGCAAGGCTGTAAAGTCAAGAACTCAAAACTCAGAAACGTTTGTTCTGTTGGATTCAGTCCAGATTCTGAAAGGACTCATGCCCTTGATCCTGCTGCCCCTGTATCTCTAGCATGTGTTTGTGCCATTCTATTTCAGTCTACTTTTCAGTCTAGCTATCCAGCTCTTCCCATCTGGCATCCTATTCCCCCTCCTCCCCCATCCCTACCCTTTTGTACCTAATGTATCCCCCACTTTTGTCTCTCTTTACATTCTCTCCCACCTTTGCAGTAGTGACACATAGGGTGTGCATATGCACCCCCTGAGAGTGCTGGTGCACCTCCTGATGGCTGCACTCGCTGCTTAGGCAATGGGCAGGTGGGAGCGCCGGTGGGGGCCCCCCCCCGCAAGCGCCAGCTGCTTTCTGCGCTTGCTGCACCCGGTTCTGGTGCCTTGTATCACAGTGGAGCCCAACATGAGGAACATCAATTGGAGGGAAAATTCTGCTTTGTCCTCTTAGCCCTGGCCAGGAGCACACTCACTGCATCTTGAAACTTACAAGAATTTAGCTGTCAAACTGTAACAAGTCTCCACTGAGTGTGAACTAAAGCTTTTCAGAGTCTCAAAACTTGGCTGTATTTGGGCAGATTTTCTTGGGATGTTAAAAGGCACGTCCCTGACACAGGGTAGAATCTGCTGTAAACTGTGGAGTTGCTAGAATTTTTTAACAAAATGGTTGTAGGACTTTTTTAATATAGGCAGGAACATATATTTTTTTTTCTTTATCACATTTTCAGGAATAGCTGACCTGTTTCAGCTAAACTTTACAGAAAAATTCAGTCTTGCCTAATATGGATAATATTGGGTATGGTTGGCAGTGTCTGGCTAAAGTCAGGGTTGTCCAACTTCTAAGCGGCCAAGGGTGGAACCAGTAGGGGCCTTGGGGCTGCATGCTTCCCCTCTGCCGTGCCATGCCGTGGGCCCCCCCCATCATGCCTCTCAGGTGCCCCAGGCAAAAGGTTCCGTCAGCACTGTGCTATGTACTTCTCTCTGGGGCTGGGAAGGGAAAGGGGAAGCGGGAGGGAGAAGAACCCTGGAGAGAGCTGGATGGAAGCTTGGGTGCCACCATTTAACTCCTCATGTGCTGCATTTGGCCTGTGGGTTGCCAACTGGACAGCCATGGGCTAAGTTATAAACAGCTAAAAATAGGATCTTACTGGCATTGGGTATCCTTAGCTATTAGTGCTGCTGCTTGCACCACATCTATTACTTATCTGTTCTTACTCTGGTTTGGTATGATTTGAAAGACTGATTAATTGGTTGGGGTGGGCAAGTTTATCACCAAACTCTTCACATCTTTTGCCTTCATGGTAGAAAGCTGTATGTTATCTCTATCAGGGCAGGGGGGTTGGCAACCTTTTCCAGTTCTGGGCTGGGGTGACTCAGCTCATGTCTGAGGCAGGTTGATATTAAAATTCAGCCCTTTGTGCCAGTGCTTTTTCCTGCGCCTGGCCCCAGCATGGGCAAAAGCTTTTGGATCCACAGGCTGGATTCAATGGCTCTGCTGGCCACATCTGTCCATGGCTGGAGGCTGCTGACTTCTGATTTGCATCATTTCTCCCCTCTTCTGATTGTTAATTCTAATATGTTTTCACTAAAAAAAACTTTGGAACTTAATGTATTTCAGATTCAAAAGACAGAATTTGTGCATTTTAAAGAAAATTAGCAGTACAGTTTTTACATTACTCCTCTTTGCATTAAAGATTTATATCGCATTAAATAGTCTGACAAAAGAATTAAGAGGCATTGTTAGCTGTGTTAGTCTGGAGTTAGGCAGAAGGCAAGGCAGTATAGCACCTTATAGAGTAACTTGTTCAGAGAGGCTTAACCTTTGTGGGCTACAGGCTACTTCATCAGATGCTTGTCAAAAAAATGGTTGACTTCTGCTGTTTTATAGCATGCCATAAATGAGCCCTGCACCTTCCACAAGTGCTCCCTGCCCATTTTGCTGCTTTTCTTTCTGCTTCCTGCTCTGTTTGTTACTGCTGCTTATCACCTCCCAATCTGTTGTGTGCCACAGACAGAGGCTGTCTATGCCAAGCCCTACAAGGAGAGACTAGGGCACCTGGACCTCTTCAGCCTCCACAAGAGAAGGTTGAGAGGTGACCTTGTGGCTGCCTATAAATTCATCATGGGGGCGCAGAAGGGAATTGGTGAGGCTCTACTCACCAAGACGCCCCTGGGGGTCACAAGAAATAATGGCCATAAGCTAGCAGAGAGCAGATTTAGACCGGACATTAGGAAGAACTTCACAGTTAGAGTGGCCAAAATCTGGAATGGGCTCCCAAGGGAGGTGGTGCTCTCCCTTACCCTGGGGGGTCTTCAAGAGGAGGTTAGATAGGCATCTGGCTGGAGTCATCTGAACCCAGCCCTCTTTCCTGCCTATGCAGGGGGTCGGACTCGATGATCTATTGAGTTCCCTTCCAACCCTAATATCTATGAATCTATGCCACTTATGGCACCCAGGCTGCAGGTTGGCTATCCCTATTATAAAAGGACTTGCAGAGAGCAGGGGTATTAGCTGTCCCCTGTCATCAGCACAGACTACGTCATCAGTGGATCAGACAACACAGATTATAACATCCAGGTTTTTTACCTGTTCCTCTGCTAGTGTCAGATACGTTGTCACCTGCCATCATCAATGTAGGTCTCTGGTTAAACTGGATAAAGAGGGCAATTCCTAGGTGGAAGAATGAATAGATACCAATCTGTCACCTATTTTAGAATGATACAAAAGCCTGTACTAGTATACTTTAACTTCCCTTGACACTTCATTGCTGACCTCTGAGTAGCCGTTTTTAAACAACAGAATGTTAACAACTGAGTTAAACATGAAACTGCAGATCAAGAAATTGACACTGTATTCCTATCTGAAGTCTCTAAGTTTACCTAATAGTGCAAATATTGCACAGCTATAGCTTGGCTGAAAACCACTGGTTTATCCCCTTTTGATCTCTTCAACTCATCTTTGTCCCAGTCAGCACTGCTCTCTCCTTTGTATTCAAGTAACCTTATTTTTGTTCTATTTAGTACTCCTTCTCTCATCCATTTGTAGCATCTGATGACAAAGGCCTATGGAAGCTTCATGCCTCTCTGAATGAGTTAGTGAAGAGCCGCACTGCCATGCCTTCTGCCTAAAAGAATTGAAGGCTAGAGAAGAGCAAATTTTTAAATTAAAAAAAGGTTAAAAATATGCTTACTTTATAAGTGAAGACTTCTAAATTATGCCATTTATGAACAAGAATATTATATCAAGAACCAAAATAAAACATTAACTGTCCATGTTTGTTTCAAGGGAAATTCTGAGGTAAAGACAGAGTTTAGATTTTGCTTTTTCAGTTATGTTTGAGTGTGGCCTCTTTCTTTCTAGCAGTTAGGCATATGTTGAGAGATGATATACTGTGATCTAGTTGTTATTTTCCAGCAGAAATAAACCACATGCATCATTATTAACATAGACCTTTATCTTTTAGTAAAAACTTAGTAGAAATACTATATTTTCTTTTTTTTTCCTTTGTTTTTAAAGGTTCTCTAAATCCCAGACTTATAACAGCCTATAAAAGTGTTCTTTTTAAATTCTGCAAATATCACTATACAGATTAAATATTCAAGTAAATCAGAGCTGTTGTCTCTTAATGGTAGTGACTCTTCACATTTTATGTATTCAGTTGAAAATAGAAAAAATATATTTATTTAGTATACTTATCCTTTTCAGTCAAAATCTGATAGTCTATATTAGAGTTATGAACAAGACACTGTTAAATTATTTCATGTGGCCTGGGTTTTGGAGTAATTTAGTAATTTAAGTTCTCTATCACCGTGAAAACTGGCATTCCCTGTAATTTTGCATAGAATCACCAGAACAACTTATTAAATATAATGCTGGCTCCCTAGTGGGAGCCAATGGCTACTGCAGCCTGGCCTTGCAGTCCATTGGTGGGGTCAAAGCAGTCAGCACAAATGGGAGCAGCCAAGCTAGTGGCCACCCTCTCTTCCTTCTGCTGCTGATTGGCTGAGAGGGCTGCCTTTTGTGCAGCCCTATCCCTCTCTGCTAGTCGGCGGTGAGGGGTGGTACTGGGCAGTCCTCTCAGTGGCTAGGGGCAGGGCCACCAGAGCCCCTTGGCCATTCAGTGGTGAGGCGGCCAGGGGTCTCGCTGCAAAAATTGGTGCTGGGTGCTGTGAGCAGCCCACAATTTTTACTTCACCTCCGTGTGATTTAAGTACATCCCTACTGATTGGAGTCTCTAGTTGTCCCCTAAAATTTGACTTGATGGTATTTTTGGATGAGCTAAGTACTTACTTTGTCCCTGCGAAAAGAATTTCAACTGTAGGTGACCAAAGGGGAGACTGCTAAGCAGATGACTATCATAAAATTCAGAGGTGGCTTGCCTATTTTTCAGAGTTAGAAATATTGGAATAATTTCTCTAACTTTCTAGTTTTCAGTGTCTTGATTCTTGGATGAATTGAAAGGGAATAATTTTGTGCAGAGTTGGTCTAGGAGTGGATTGAAAGCAACTAAGTTCTTTTGCCTTCTCTGACAACAAGTCTGTGGCTTCAGAGAGCCAAAAAGGTTTCTGCTTCAGAAATGACCTAATGCCATTTAAAATGAACAGATAAAAATGCTCCATTTCCATAAGGTTCTTTATTAATCCTCTCAATCTCACATGTTTTTAAAATGGAATAATGTTGTCCAGCATAAGAAATAGTGGTTAAGTGTTAAAGAAATAGCTTTCTTTGTTGGGAATATTCAGAATATCAGTTATTTTATTTTTATTTATACTTAATAACCAAGTAAAAATGATTACCCAGATGCTAATATGGCATAAATAGGATTTTTTTCATAACCTAGATAGGCAGACAATGCAAAACTTTATATGAAAGTTTAGTTCTGTTTTCCTTGATTTTAAACTAAGCTTTGAAAATAGCTATATCTTGTTTTGAAACTAAGCCTACTCAAAGATGGTGTGTTACTCTGCCTCTTCAACACCTCATGCATGAGTTTGAACACCAGCTATACTGGTGAGAGCAACTCATGACAGTAGTTTCATGTTGACTTTCAGCAGAAGGAAGTGAAAGTAGATATTTGTGCACTTCCATAGTAAAGTGCTGTACCCCTTTAACAGCGATCATAGATCTAAAATTTTCCTGTGTTAAGTGGTGGCCATGACCCTTGCATGAAATGTGTTAAAGAAGAACTATTCTGAAACAATTGCATCCATGTGGTGGGCAGTTAACCTACTTCCTTCCAAATCTATGTATACACATGGCACAAATTCCAAAATATGTGCCCAAGATTTTAAATTCCATGGTGCTTTGTCTTGCTACTAGATTTCATACATATTGGGAGGGTTCTTGTTGCGCATTTTGAGATGCCAGTAAAAGCCACTAGAATTCTGGCTTTTTGGTTCAAACTAGCGAATTTCCATTATCCTCTCTTTCTTCTGTACTTTGATCAGCTAGCACCACTTTTAACCATCATAAAGGGAATGCAGTGCCTTCATAACCATCATAAAGGGAACCCAGCTGTATCTTGCAGTCCTAAGAATTGGTCCTATTTAGAGGTTTTTGTATGAATATTTGAAATCACACAAATAGGTGGCTTTGGAAACGAGCTGCTGATTATGTCTTGGTAGAGTAGGAGGATAAAGTAAAGTGGCTAATTGTGAATGAACTTTTCCTACAGCAGCTGTTCTCAGAGCAATGTCATTTCTGGTCTCAGGAAAACTGGGGAAAGGATGCTGCTATATATGATGACCAATTGTGGTGGCTGAATTTCAGGACAGCAAAAAGTACTTTTGCTGGAGACCTCTGGAACTGGGGTAGTGACATGCCACTGTAAGAGCTTCCCTCAGTGTTGAGAATCATCCACTACCATCTGGAAGCTCATCTCTGTGCTCAGTAGTAATTGGTAGGCACAGAGGTATGTGCTGCTGTAAAGGTTGGTTATAAAGCCTGGCAATGCATGAGAGGATATTGTTTGTTATACATGGTGGGGGCTCTTGAATGGTATTGGGCTACTGATGTAACTCACCTTGGGTGCATCCAGATGAGCGGGGCAAGAGGCACGTGCATGTCTTAAACCTCTTTGAGGAGGGGCAGGAGGCACATGCAGGAACAAAAACATGTTCCCCATGCAGCAATGACTGCCCCTCCCCAAACTTGCAGTGCAGGGAGAAAATTTGACCCCTGGATATCCAGTTAAAAAAGTGGGGCAGGGCATGGTCCTGTACTGTGCCCTGAGGTAACCAGAGGCTGGGTCCTCCATGAAGATGTTCTGGCTACCAGAGCATCTCTGTGGCTGCCCCTCGACCTGGTGCTGAAACACGTGGCCTGGCAGACAGTGTGCTGCAGCACCAGGGTTCCAGTGCCTGTAAGTAAGGGGTTGGGGGGGGCCCTGCTGGCCCCACCCAC
>NW_005843106.1:58277-58571 GCF_000455745.1 Alligator sinensis | reverse complement strand
ATAGAGGATGGGGCCAGGTGGGGCAGCGATTGTGGGGCTGGGGTGGGGCATGTGGCCCCTGTTGGGGGAGCCATAGCCCCTGCAGGGACCATTTTGCCCCTGTTGGGGGCTGTATCCCCCCAACATCTAGTGCTTTAACACTGTAGATATATCAATAAAGTATTGCCCAACTCATCTCGCTTGTTGTCTTTTGTTTTAGTTGTGGAGGAACATGGATTTGGGGGTATTTTACAGAGCGACTCTGGGATATTTTTATCAGGGATTTTTCAGTTTTCCAATAGGGAACATCAGAAT
>NW_005843106.1:56503-58218 GCF_000455745.1 Alligator sinensis | reverse complement strand
CACCTTGGACCCAGCTGGAGGTGGCTGACCAGTTAGGGTCAGGAGGACGTGCTTTAACAGTTCAAAGCAGGCCACCGCACTGGGAATATCTGGATGATAGCTGGCTGGGCAGGGGCACAAATGGCAGTAGTGCCGCTCAGAGACCAACTCTGAAGCCACAGCCCCCTGGCTGCTGGCCCAGAGGGGCAGATGCATCTGCTGGCTGTGCAGTCCCTATCCAAGTCTGGCAGGTGCACAGCAGGTCACAGCCAGGCAGCAGCCCACACTGCCAGACTGCTACAGGGGGTAGAGGGTGCAGGGAACTCTCAGGGCTGCTTCAGCAGTCAGGCTGGCACAAGGGGTAGTGTCCCTAAGTACCAATTGGCCAGGCCCCAGAGAGCGAGTAGCCCTGAGCTACTTGCCAGGGCAGCTTCTTGTATTGCTGGGGCCAGGACAGGGCAGCTTTTTATACTGCTGGGGACAGCACAGGTGCTGGCCCTGGACTCTAGCTCCCCCTCCCTGCAGATCTGGGAGTAGCCAGGCAGGGTTATTTTGCCCCAAGTGGCACAATTTGCTCCACAACAAAGTGCATGTCCAAGCATGTGCGCTGAAGCAAAAAGCCCCAGCTCAACTTTCACCGCTTCTATTTGAGCTGCTGCAAGCGTATGTGCTTGCATGTGTGGATGTGCCCCTTTTATCCCCATCTAGGCTTTGGATCACAAGCAGAAAGGGGTGTTTCTCCTTGGTGCTCTAATATCGAGAACAATCAGGCCTTAATGTGGCCATTGTGGAGGCAGCTTTTGAGACCAGGAGGACTAGGAGGGGGGGGTTTGTTCTGTTTTTTGTTTTTGTTTTATTTAGTGCATCAGTTTTTCTTAATGAAAAATTGAACTTTTGCTCCTAAGGCATTACCATCTAATAGTTATGTGAATCTCATGGGCACTCTGGCAGACCTGGTTTACAACCTGCTTCTCTTGTTTGTGACACTTTTAAGTGGACACTTGAATGTGCGAAAGGAGCTGTTCAGCTCTACCCTTAGTAGCTGCTGCATTATAACAGTGGAGTGTGCATTTGGAAGGCTAAAAGGGGAATGGTGGTGTCTCATGACCAGGCTGGAGTTTTCTGAGCAGTGTCTGCTTGGTGTGACAGCTGCACAACATCTGTCAGAGCAAGGGAGACAGCCCTGCCAAGCTGTCAGAAGTAAAGGTATCGAGATTTTTAGAATTATGGGCAGTCAGAGGCTTGCTCTAAAATCTGCAGCAAGTTGTCAGGCACACAGGGTGAACTTACTTTGTAGCTAAGAGATGAAATGTGGAAACATAATATTGTTATAGAGGCTGGTGGGGTTTTGTACTTTGTGATGTGGAAACATAATATTGTTATAGAGGCTGGGGGGGGTTTGTACTTTTTCTATATGGATTTAGTAAAATTTAAGTTTATTTTGCCTTTTAATGGCCTGTAGTTATTATTGAAAAGGATGTTTCATTATGTGTATCGGATGTATAACTTTAGGAATTGGTCGTCCAAAATAACCTTTATTGAATATCTAATAGTTTAAATAAAACAAATGTCCTGAATAAAACTGCAAGCTTTACCTACTGTAACAAACCCCATTGTCACTGGGCATGGAGTAGGAAACCGTGCCTGTGACCTAAACTTTAGGAGGTGTGCTTCCATTTCCATTACACACTTTTCTTCACTGGTAGGATGTGACTGAGTGGAACCATGGCACTAAC
>NW_005843106.1:52505-56472 GCF_000455745.1 Alligator sinensis | reverse complement strand
CAGCAGGACATCTGTTTCTGCATATATCTATCTGTCAGACTTCATAGATTTCTTTTCTTTTTAGATTTTATGGGTCGGAAGGTATCTCAGTAGATCATTGAGTTTGACCCCCTGCTGTGGACTTAGACAGACAACTATCTTAACAGTGCATTTTGTTTCTCTGGCCCCGTCTCTGCAAAGAGAATAAGAGAATTTTTCTGCACTGGTCTGTCATGTAGTTTTGTTTTTGTTTTTTTCCTGGTGTACTGACAAGAGCTCCCCAGATACTGCTCGTTTGGTCTTAATTTCTTGACTCGGGTTATTGCAGTTGATGATATTTTTGTCTTTGGAGTCTGCAGGGTTTGAAGTTCAGGAGCAGGGAGGGTGAGAAACTGGGGAAAAAATAGTTATACTAAATCTACTTTGTGGTAACAATAAAATACTGCATTTCCCTCCAATTTTGGAATTTTCATCTTTGGATATGAACCTTGTTCCAGTCCTAGTCTGCTGGCATGGGGGCTAGCTGGGGAGGTAAGTGGATAGCAGTGTTAGATTTGGGTGTGTGTATGAGCCCATGATGAAGGGTTTGGTAGGTGACAGCAAAGTTTGGAGACTAGGACTAATAAAACAGCACCTGTTGTTTTGTATGTGTGTGTTAGAAGTGCACTGATGCATCAGTCCCATATTGGATCGGCACTAATATAAGGAAAATTGACAGTATCAGCAATCAGCTTTTTTTGGCTCACCTGGCTGATAATGTCACCAATAAATGCCCCCGTGTGTGCGTGCATCTGCAGCACAGTGCACAGGTGGCTAGGAGCACAGCCCAGCAGCATGTGGTTGGTAAGTCTGTTGTGGGGGAAGGGGTGTGGGGGGGGCGGGTTAGATGGAGGCCCCTGCAGTGTGGGAGGGAGTGGGACTGGGGTTGGGGTAGGTGCTGCCGGGGCAACACGTGGGACAGAGCCACAAGCGTCTCATCTAGGGGGCACAAAGGGGTGGCTCTCACTGCTTCGTGAACCCCTGGGAGAGGCATGGAGGGCATGTGCCCCTAGATCTGTGCATGGGGCAGGGCGGGCTGTGGCTGCAGGCTGCAGCCTTGGATCATAAGGAGAAAGGGGTATTTCTCCTTGGTGCTCTAAGGCTGGGCTCTTCCCGGTGTGGAGGCTGGGCCAAGCTGTGTTCTGTTCCACACCACGCCCTGGCTGTGCATGCCTGCTCCTGCCCCAGCACCACTCCCTCCCTCACCGCTGGGGCCTCTATCTGCCCCCCCCCATGCCCCTTCCCTCTCCCGTCCCCCACAACGGACTTACCAGCCGGAAGCAGCCAGGCCGCATATCAGCAATCAGATTAGTATCGACTGATATGGCTCCTTAAAAATCCGCCATCAGTATTGGCCCAAAAAATCTCTATTGGTGCACCCCTAGTATGTGTATGTGTGTATATACATAAGTATATGATAGTGAATTAATATGCATTCCAATAAATTTGTTTGTTTTCTTTGCTTGAATCTTTAATTGAATAATATGGCTTTTGCCCCCTAGCTTGTTAATGAAGCTTCCTAGCTTGTTTGGTTTTTTTTAACTAGAGAAAAATATGTGCCATGTTATGTTGTGGTGCACTATCTGCACCTCCCGTTTCAAAATCCTAGATCTGCCTATGCTTATATGATTGAAGCATACCTCTGCAACCATCTTTCATGTTGGAGGAAGATCCTGTACCGAGTCATGAAGATGCAGAAAAGGGGCCTGTTCAGAAAGGAAGTGAGCAGCCTAGCAGGATATACCATGGTGGTGATCCCCAAACTGGAACTTCCAGTAGTGTTACAGGACTGGAAGGGCATTAAATATACAGGAAGTCCTGTGAAAGCTGCTTTGCTTTACAGTGGGGATGTCAAAGCTAGGGCCTGCAGAGCCCCAGCAGCAGGGAGTAACTACTCTTAGACAGGACCTGTACACTGTGATATCTAGAGGCCAGTTCTGGGTGTACTGCATGCAGTGTGTGTACCAGACTGACTCTGTGCCACTCATGAAACCTGCAGATCGGCCCCACACCACTCATCTCACCTGCAAGGCCTGATGACTTTGACCCCCCTGCTTTACAGTGTTTGTCAGAATTCAGAGCTACTTTGCTTCAATGTTGGTTTTGTAATGCCTGCAGATAGAAAAGTGCAATGCAAAATAGAGTTCTGCAGTAACTGTTATGACCTGAAGGGCTACAGTTGTTAAGAGCTTGTTTACAGCTAAGAGTGCTTTATGATTTTTGTTTTGATGTCTTGGGGAATTTTATCTCATGAATACCTGAAAACTCAAGTCATTGCTCAAACTGTGAAGCAAAGAACTTTTTTTATATTGCCTTATTTCAATAAATATACCTGCATTAAAATGTTTCCAATTTAAAGCCATTGTAGTGCAACAAGCTTGAATGGGGAGCTGGGGGGAGGGAGGGCTGCAGCGATCAACTGAGAGGGTGCTGGAAAGGGAAGGAGGCTAGGTGGAGGGGTGGATAGGTGCTGGTACAGTATAGCAGCTGTAGGATATTAAAATGTTAGAGAAAATACTGTTGTGTTCTGATTTTTTTTTTTTTTTTTTTTTTTTCAGTCTCTCTCTTTCCCCCTCCAAGAAAACCATAACAATTGCACTCAACTTGTGTTTGGCTGACCTGTAGTTGGGTCCCCAACATGTTTTGACTTTTGTACTTGTGGCCTCTTTATGCATGCAATAAAATACCAAATCAGAAGTTTCATAGATTTCATAGACATCAGGGCTGGAAGGGACCTCGGAAGATCATCGAATCCAGCCCCCCGCCCAAAGGGCAGGAAGTCAGCTGGGGTCATAGGATCCCAGCAAGATAAGCATCCAGTTTCATCTTGAAGGTGTTCAATGAAGGCACTTGAACCACCTCCGGTGGCAGGCTGTTTCAGACCTTGGGGGCTCGGACAGTAAAGAAATTCTTCCTTATGTCCAGCCTGAAACGATCTTGAAGTAGTTTGTGACCATTCGACCTCGTCATCCCTTGGGGCGCTCTGGTGAACAAACGTTCCCCCAGATGCTGGTGGTCACCCCTGATAAACTTGTAGGTGGCCATCAGATCACCCCTGAGCCTGCGCTTTTTCAGGCTAAAGAGCCCCAGGGCTCTCAGCCTGTCATCGTAGGGTCTGCTTCCCTGACCTCTGATCATGCGCGTGGCTCTTCTCTGGACTCTCTCAAGCTTCTCCACATCCTTTTTGAATTGTGGAGCCCAAAACTAGACACAGTACTCCAGCTGCGGCCTCACTAAGGCCGAGTACAGGGGGAGAATGACGTCCCGAGATTTGCTTGAGAAGCATCTATGGATGCAAGCCAGATGAGTGAAGACATTTTTTTTCCCACGGACAAGTAACAAGGGCACACCTTGTGTTGTTGCTACTTGTCCCCGGGGAATGCCCATGCTACATGTGGCAGGTTAATGTGGGTGGGCGCATGCACACATGCAAGCACTTGTGCCTGCAGCAGCTCAAATAGAAGCAGTGCAAATTTGAGCCGGGGCTTTTTGCCTCAGAGCACATGCTTGGACATGCACTTTGTTGTGGAGCAAATTGTGCCACTTGGGGCAAAATAACCCTGCCTGGCTCCTCCCAGATCTGCAGCCAGGGGGAGTGTCCCTGGGGTGCTGGGGTTACAGGAGAACCCCAGGCCAAAACAGAAGAAGAAGATAGCCCCAACTTACCGTTTGCAGGGGCCGGAATGAGTGGGGGAGCACGTGTGGAGAAACCGCCCACCCAGTTCGTCAGTCACGCTCATATTCAGCTGGGGCCGGGTATCGTCAGCAGGGGACACCACCCAGCGGAAACAAAAGGCTGCCCCAAGGGCGCAGGAAGGAGGTTGGCGAGCGGAGGTTCCGCGGGTTTCCCTGCAGCCAGAAATGCACAGCCGCGGCGTCTGGTGGCCTGAGACAACAGGGGCAGCAGCGGCTGCAGAGGCGGCGGGAGCGGAAACGGGAGGGGAGACGG
>NW_005843106.1:49356-51458 GCF_000455745.1 Alligator sinensis | reverse complement strand
GGGTAATTGAAGTCACCCATGACAACCATGGTCCTGGAGCAAGCTGCCTCAGCCAGTTCCTGGGCAAACTCCTGGTCAAGCTCAGGACTTTGGGTGGGAGGTCTGTAATAGACTCCCACCATTGTGTCCCCTGTGCTGTGTTCCCCACGGATTTTAACCCAGAGGGTCTCCAGCCGTCCACCCTGGTCGCCAATATCGGCTTGCAGGGATGTGTAGTTTTCCTTAACATAGAGAGCTACCCCATTGAGTAGCTCAACATTGAGCTCAAACATTGAGTTTGTTCAATGCAGCTTTTATTTTAGTGTGTTTTGTGCATTTTTAAACCTTTGGGTCCTCTCCCCAAGTTCTGGAAGTTCCAGTTTGGGTCCTCTCCTTACTTGCTTCTCCTGTGAAATTTAGTAAGGGGGATAACTTTATTTGTAGTTATCTATTTAAATGCAGGGGAAAATCTCATTTTTGTCAAAATGAAGCTGAAGATATAAGTTTGAATTTGAATTGGAATAATATGGTAATTGTTGCGGAGCTGAAATAAATAGAGGTGTCCAGGAGGAGAAAGGGGCATAAAAACTGCACATACTTGGAAAAGCGCCCAGCAACATCTGTCAGACATCCAAGCAGAGGCTTGTTAAAATCACGTATATGGTTTTTATTTAGCATAGTGTGCATTTCTGCCAGGATTATGCATTACTGTTCTGGATGTCCATTTGGGTTTTGGTAGCCATCCATTGTCCTCAGGCTCTTGTGTGGAGAAGGGATCCTGGCTCTCAAGGGAAATCTCAACAGAGTCCTGGTTTTGCTTGAGGACCTGAGTTTCTTTAATAGTGTTCTCCCCAGGACTAATTCAATCCTGCTTCTCAAAGTAAGGATGGATACAGCATGGCTAGATGTTTTCTGTCCTTGGTTTTTGATAATTCTCTTAGAGCACCTTTTCTTTATGATACTTTTGAGAAATGTCCCCAGTGACTCCTTTACATTGCTTCCTTTGCTCTGTGCTTATATACTATCATATTACAGTGGCTGCTGTTAAGGCAAGACTGGATTTTCTTCTCCAGCAAGATCACAAGGATATCCTTGACCTTTGCCCAGCTCTGTCAGTACATGAGGCAAGACTATTTTGTTCAAGAAGGTATGAGTCTCGGGATATGTCATCACAAATGTTGTACTCCTTCCTGGCTGTGAATCTGCATTTAAATAGGGAGGTGATACCTGGTTAACATGACCCGAAAGCAAGCGAAGGTACTTAGGTGAACAGATGGGTTATTCCCAGTATGAAGTAGTGCAGTGTGGGACATAAATTGGAGGTTTTCCAGCACTCTGAAGCATGGCTGCAGCCATGAGAACCTATTTCTGTACTACCTCATCCCCAAATAAATTCAAATCACTTTAAAAATAGGATATTCAGTTTGCAAAAGCTAATGCATTGCAAAAATGGATGGATTAGAAGGTGTGAAGATAAAACTAAGCAGAACCAACACAAGTGTCTCAGTGCATGGACACATACATGGACTCAATTGCCATTAAGTTGCTTGAGGGCATCCCACTTAAGAGGAATTATTGTCCTAATTAAACAGTAGTCTTCAGTGTTAAGCATCTTTAGCCTTAAATCTGTTCCTTGAAGACATCCCAGTTAATTGGGGGTACATGTTATTGCTCAGTTTTGTATTATTTATACTCTGTTGAACATAACACAATTCAAAAGAGAACTTTAAAAAATCTCTGTCATGTTAGAGAGAGAACTTGCTCTTAGTCATGCCCAGTCTCCACCATTCTGTAATTGTTGATATTTTGTGAAGCAAGGGCCATCAAGATACAGAGGAAATGTAATTCAGGGCCTATAAAACAGAGGAAAAGGTAGTGAAACATAGCATAGTGCCCTTTTTCTTGTGTTCTTTATGCCACACAATACTGAAATATGTCATTTTATTTTGGGGCACTCTTTAAAAATTAGTATAAAGAGGATATGATGGCTCAGGAGATTCTTAATGGATAAAAGGTATTTATGTCTCTAGGTTAGTAGTGACAAAATGTTAACATCTAATGCAGGGCTGTGCAACTTGTAGCCTGCAGACCATACAAAGTCCCTGGGAGGCTTAACTGTGGCT
>NW_005843106.1:30858-49325 GCF_000455745.1 Alligator sinensis | reverse complement strand
CCCCCCCGCTGCCTGTCTCTGGGCTCCTGCTCCATCCTCCAGCTTTTTCTGCTTTGCCCCATGGTCCTGAGAATTGGGGGACCTAGGCTGGTGATCTGGGGGTGTGGGGGGGGGAGACCATGCAGCCAGTGGGGAGAGAGCCTGTATTGCATGTGACCCGAAGTGGGGGATAAGGGAAGGCATTTGGCCTCCAGCCACTCACAGGTTGAACAGACCTGATATAACGGACAGCTTGTGTGAAACAAGAATGTGCATCTTGATCCAATTTCTAGTAGACTGATGTACATCTCATACAACGCTACCACAGTGGGCCTGAATTGTTGCTTTGTTTGGAAACGTCATGGAAGAGCCTTTATGGGAGCAAATAGGAGCTCTAGTTCAGTTTCTATTCCAAAAGATGTTTACTCCATGGCAGTGTAACGAAGATTGTCTTACTATGATAAACCTTAGAGCTTTTAATTCTTGGAGCCCTATCCTTGTCAGTAATGAGAAAGTAGCATAGATACTACTCTTATTATGTAACTGTATTCTAACAGATATGGGTGACCATGGTTAAAAAATATACTGGTCTTTGCTGTGACGCAGCTAATGCCAATATTAATGTTGTAGAAATGAATGCAGTGGTGAATTATAGGACCTAAATTTGTCAGTGTAGGACTGTGGTTCTCAACCTTTTAGGACTCAAAGCACCTTCATCCAACTTGAAGCACCCCTTGAAAAATAAGATACCAATTTCTACTTTTCACTCCTTTTGACTACAGAAAAACGATAGAGCAATTTTTCTGTTGCAAAACCTCAGAAAAACCACAACAGGGAAGACATTTTTAAATACTATGGATTCCTATTTGAAGTTTCTGGGTTTATCTTGTGAATTGTTTGCACACCCAGCAGTACTACCATTGTGTAGCACTGCTGAATGGAGCGTAGAGCATCGCAGGGTGCTGTGACACTATGGTTGAGAATCACTGGTATAGAAGGAGGTCTGGTGTCTGTGCCATACTTGCTTTGTGGATATTATAGAGATTCTTCAGTTTCTAAGGTTATCAGTATGAGACAACTCGATTTGTGTGTGGAGGCAAAACTGTTACCTTTTTACAATAGTTTAAATTTTAGCACATGAACTTTTGGAAGCACGTGGTACATAGGGTTTTTTGTTTAAAGAGAAGCATAGATGGATACATAGCACAGTGAACTGGTTGCTCTTGCTTTGCATGACCACTTACATAGCTCTTGATTTTTTTTTTTTTCCTTTTTGGAAGGTTAGGTCTTAGCATAGTGTATGGGAGAGTTTTAAATTGAATGAGAGAGGCAATTTTGGACCCTTTTTCTAAGATATGCATTCATCCCTTTAGTGTTTATTTATGTTGAAGGGGTTGCTGGTATTCTTTGGTTTGCAGGAAAAAGACATTTGCAGTCGTCATATTTCCCCTTCTTCCAGTACAAAACAAAAATGCAATATGTCCGCAAACAATCCTAATGCATTTTACAGCTGGGTTGATTGAAACACAAGGAGATCATGTGACTGTCTTGTGTGTCAGTCTGCAGCCCAGCTGTAAGTTTGGTACAAGGAGGACCTCATTGAAAACCAGATGCTATGTCTGCTTTGAAGTTTTCTGACTCAATTACCCAAACAAAAATATTACTTAATGGTTTCATTCTTGTTGCACTTTTGTTGATAACTTTAAAAAAAAAAAAAATGCAGCAAATGCATAGGCTGTGGATGGTAAACATCACATCCACTATATAGTAATTTGCAGCTGTGATGCATCTTAAATAGCGACCTGATGTGCACCATGCAGATTCTTTCCATTGAATAAATGCAGATACTGTACAGTCTGCTTAAATCCTTAAGGTAAAATGGGCTATAAACTACTGTTTTAGAAGCGCACACATCTGTGGGCATAGCTTTTCTACTAACGCTCATTATTAACAGCTTATTCCTTTTACAGATACATAGTTGGAAGAAAATTGATATCCACACTAGGGCCATGCTACCCTTTAAGAGTTAGTGGTGCTGGTCAGTTAGAAAAGCGCATGCCATGTAAGTCTACGTGAATTAGCACTATACACATTATCAAGCATATTAATATTAGCCGTTTTCCTTTGGATCTAAGGTCAAATAGGGAAAGTGAAGGGAAAACTCAAGTACTTGCTTTTACTTTTTAGTATGGAGATATCAAATTACACTTAATTTAATCTTAGTATTTGTCTTGTTTTCCATATATTTTGGATCTTATGAAGTGAGTTTTGGGCCCTACAATTATAAAGGTTTATGACAGACTTGTCTTCCTATTTTTAGGTAAAGATTATCACTTAATCTTTCAAACAGAGCACATTCACATGTGTGGGAACACTTCCCCTACCCCCTCATCAAAAATACTTTTTTCATGGGCATTTACCTCTTACAGGAATTCGTGTGTGTGGGCTGGCAACTGCAGTAGAGTGAGAATTGGAATACTAAACGATCTGCATTGTCCTAATATTTTATCTTCATAAAATGCATAAGAAATTGTATGCAGACTCAGGGTGGGATATTTCAATCTAGATAATCTGATACAATATTAAAAAAAAATAAATAAAAAAGCTGTGTGTGGCATTTTGAACTTGAAACACATTTTTACCTCAAGTTTTAAAGTGTTTAGGGGAGTAGCTGTTGTGTGTGTGGACTAGGAAATTATAAAAGGAGGAGTGTTTGGGGGCTACGAATGGGTGGTGTCACCTCAGTTCAACTCCAGGGAGCTCAAAACTTGCTTAATAAAAAGCAAAGGAACATGTTGATGGAAGGTGTACAGTGTACGCAGAGCTATATGCTCTGATCTTTTAATACATAGCATTTTTAATTATACTTTACATGTAAACATTGTTCATATGGTATACTCAGAATTTTTGTTAGTATCTAATAGATGTTTTCAGAAAAGCACCCCCTGGGAGGGAGGGCGAGGACCAATGGACACAAGCTAGTCAAAGAAAAGTTTCGGCTAGACATAAGGAGAAACTTTTTCCATACGAGTAACTAGAATCTGGAACATACTTCCAGCAGAGGTGGTGCAATCGCCATTCCTGGTGGTGTTCAAGGGGAGACTGGACAAGCACCTTGTTGAGCTCATTTTAGCCGAATTACCTCCTGCCCGTGGCAGGGGACCAGAGTTGATGATCTTACCCTTCCAGTCCTTCTTTCTATCTGATCATTTTTAGGAGTGTGTGTTACAGTGAAAATGTTCTTACAATCTTTTTTCCCTTAACATAGTCAGTAGACTAGAGTTAAATTGTAACTCTTTCAGAATTTAACTATTTGTTTGGATAACTAACTTTATGGTTGAATTTGGTGAGAATGGTGTGTTGCATTGTAAAAAGATACTGGAATTGTCATTACCTTAGTAATTTATATGTAATTGAATTTCTTCTGAAGACTTTTTTAGAAATATGTTTCTCCTTTGAAACATATATGTTTACATCCATAGCGACTTATTCTGTTGCTTCATTGTTCTTGAAACTTTGAATTTACAGCATTTATTTGCATATGACATGTACCTCTTCTCCCTGGTGTTGCACACTCTTCTGTCCCATCAGCTTTCCAGAATTGGGATGCAGGTCTTAAGTGAGGAAGGTTTTGTTTTTACCTTTCCTGGAATGGAAGCAGGAATAGAAAAAAAAGCAAGCAGACAGTGTGCTAAAATAGCTGCTGTTTCCCCTTCCACAGGGGCAGAGTTCATTGTTAACCCTCTCGGACACACTGGTGAGGCAGTACCTTTTGCCTGAAGAGCCACTGAGTTGGCTGAGGGTGAGTGAGCTGCTGCATGCAGTATCTTGATGAGGCTTGTAGTTTGGAAGCAACACTTTTATTTACATGAATTTACATAAAGAACTATTTTCAGTAAATAAATAATAATCTTGCTGCTGCCCTTGCAAGGGTCCTGGAGCCTAGCCTTGTTGATGTCCTGCTGCACCACAATGTTCCTGCTGCCTTCTGGGATGCTGCACTTCCTGGAAAACACTCTGTTTTCAGGAGGACTTCCTTCATCAGTTCTCTGTTACCGTGGAAAAATCTTATTTTCTACATTCTGCTTTCTGAAAACAAAATGTGTTTTATTTGGGGCATGTGGTATGTGAGAAAATATGGTAGTTAACTGAACTATCCCAGTTTTTAAAACTATATTTAAAAAAATACTTTTTGTATTGGAAATAAGTTCTGAGGAAGAACAGAATGTGTTTCTTGGAAGTACAGAGCTGCTCTGCATTTTTAAGCCTTAGGGAAATAAAAGTTGCCCTCTACCTGGCTGTGACACTTTTTGAAATAGTTTTTAATGGCATTTTCAGAAATCATCTGAACAAATAAGTTCCTTAGGTACACCTTCAGGGAACAGACACGGGTGAAAAAGATCAAACTTGAATACATAAAGGTGAATGTAGCAGGATGGGCTGTCTACTTTCGCTGTGTCCAGATGAGCATGGCTGTGCAGTACATGGTGCTGCAGACCCGTCTGCAGCACCATACACCGTACATGTAGGTGTTCCCTGTGCTGCTATCTTGCAACAGGGGAGGAGGGGGGTGGAGTTTGACCCCGGGAGATCCTGGGGTCAGAAAAATCCATGCCAAAAAAAAGTGGCATGTGGCAGCAGTGTGTGCTGCCCAACACGGGAGTCTGGCCCGCCAGAACCAATTGCAGGAGTGCCATGGCTATAGCCTCAGGATACCCCCAGGATCCCAGGTAAGGCTGCTGGGGCCAACTAGGTTGCTAGCCCCAGCCCCTCTACCCCACTGGGGTAACCTGCTACACGTCAAAGCACGCGCCAGAGCATGCATGGCATGGGTATTCCTCAGGGACAGATGGTGGCAGCGTAAGGTGTGCTGCTGTTGCTCGTTCCCAGGGAAATGAACAGCTGAGTTTGTCTGGACACGGCCTTCAAGGAGTTAATAGGGTTAGGCACCAATTCCCTTTTCCATGTTTTGGCTTCTCTAAAGAAATAAGTAGATAAGGGAGAATGGGGATCTGGGTGGTAACTGTTTACATTGATTTTTTGTTGTTTTTTTGGGGGGTGGGGGATCCTATTCAGTGGAGAGCTGTTTAGCTGTCTGGGAAAAGGGGGAGAAAAGGAAGGAAAGAGTCAAAGGAAATGAGGCTTTGACCAGAGTCTTCCTTCAGTGTGACCAAGGCTATGGAAGAAGAGGGGGGCCAGCTTGCAAAAGAACAGTCAGTGGGTGCAGCCTTTTGAGCTCACCTCTCCAGTTGGCGCAGATTAGCAGCCACAGGGGAAATGAGGGAACTGGAGCACCAACGGAGAACAGAAGTAACCTTTCCTGACGCTGGAATAGCAAAGATATGGGAGGGGAAGTGCCCGAACCAAGAAGCAGTATAGGCTATATTGTGAACAACCAGCACATTATACAGCACGTACAAGTTAGTGAATGAATCAATAAGGGTGATCTATTCATGGAACATGCACGTTTTTGTCAATCCTGGTATTTTTGTAGGCATGCTTATAAATGTTATGGTAGTGGATAAGGGTCAGTCAAGAACGGAGCTGGGCTCCATTGTGCTCTCTGTACAGACACTCTACAGCAGATGTAGATGGGGCTCTGGCCCAAAGAACTTAGTCTGATGGAAGAGATGGGGTGAGAGATGTAACATATAAGCAAACTGAGCAATGTAATGACAGCAGATAATGTGTTCCATTACTTTCTGGGGGGAAGGAGGGTATTTAGAAGGTAATGAGCTAAATTGCCTGTCCTTGGATGCCTGGGAAATTTGCAGCTCTAGAAATCCAAGAGTGGGGGAGCATACAAACATTCTAGCCTGTAACCACCCCATTTCCTGCAGGCAAACCAGGGTGGGGCTTCTCTCTTAGGGGAAATGCCTCCCAGGCCCTGCTCTAGGGAAGGTGTAGTGGGGCAGCGGCATCTTAACTTCTCCCATGATCAGGAGGAGTTGAGCAACTGAGAAAAGTTCCTTGCTCTTTCCAAGAAATTTTGCACTTTTGATGAGGTAGATCTTGCCTCGGCAAGAGTTTCCCTTGCCAGAACAAACACCTGTACTCTTGCAAGAAATCTAGCAGTGGGGAAATGCTCCCTGCACCTTCTCCAGACCAAGAATCAGAAGGAGTTGAGCAACAGCTGCCCCCTGCGCTTTGCCCAGATGTGGATCCTCACCTCTATAAGGGGAAGGCACAGAGAGCGTTTCCCTGCCATGCAATTTCCTCATGACTACAGGCATTCATTCTGGTGTTAGAACCTCTTGTGCAAGTGAGATCTTCCTCATCAAAAGTGGAAGATTTATCTTGTGTATCCACCAGGTTTCTGCTATGAGAAACCATGCATACTCCTGGTGCCTGTATGCTTGCAGTTTCTAACAGGGGAGCAGCATTTCTCCTGCTAGAAATGTAATCTGTGTCCACACCTTAAGTCTTGATGGCTTTATTTACTTACTTATTTAAAATGAATGCCAGCACATGCTAAAAAGAGCTCCTTTGCTGTGGAGTTGCTTAGCTTTAGTGATTGAGTAAATCTCTTTAATGGCAGGGGTTGCAAGTGTAGGCTGTTTCTCTTAACACTTGCATTGCTTTCTTTTTTATGTATTTATTGGTAAACTACAGGGCATTATCTGATAATAGTGCCTTATGTTTAACTTTTTTCTTTTATGCTTAATTACAGTTTTGCTCTAGAAATACTGTAATGAACTTTGACTTAAGTGAATAAAGTCTGCAGGGATACATTTTTTTCTATTAAATGACTGGAACTATGTACAGTAGTTAGTTTTCCCTAAAGCATTGTCTTAAAGTCCATATTTTAGAGTCTGACAATCTAAACTTGGTAATATACTTGTATAGAACTGTAATGTTGTGACAGACAAAAAAATCTATAAAACCACATAGAATATTTAAACAACTCATAGGTCTAATGCTGTTTTAACAGGAAATTACCAAACTAAGTGCTTTTGGGGTGAAATTTTTTGTAGAAATCTTTTGTTCACTTTTTAAAACTATTAAGTGGAAGAGAGCTTTTTACAGTTCGTTAAGGGAATGCTTTTTGTGTGCTACCAGAATCAAAGTTCAGAGTCTGACAAAACAACGCATCTCTTTGCCAGCAGTATTAAAGGAGGGGAAGATCTTTTAAACCTATCATATCTCCTGTTTTGGATGCTTCCTCTTCCCCCCCCCCCAGCATATCTGATAGGCTATATTTGGAAATGTAGCTGGGCTGCTTATTACCAAGCTTATTCATCTCTGGTGTCAGTCTGTCCTTTCTGCAGAATATTTCAGATGTTCTTGGGAGATGCTGTTTTAGATTGAAAGATGACCTGATACTTTAAAGTCCTATATTGAGAATTATACCAATATTTGAATATTATGTCAGTCTGTCTTCTGCCTGTTCGCAGTGGGCCGTAAAACTATAAATGTACTGTGTTGCCATCACTTTTTCCATGTATATCTAGCTAAAGATCATAAGAATATGTTCTAAGTAGTCATAGTAGTGCGCAGGATTTGGTGCAGCGGGTAAGTGTTGCTGAGCCGCTCTACAATGGTGACCACAGTGCAGTTGGGTTTGATATCCATGTAGGAGGGGAGATAAGAAAATCTGCCATAGTAACATTTAACTTTAAAAGGGAGATCATAACAAAATGAGGAAGCTAGTTAGACAGAAGTTAGGCAAAAGGGGCCCATAAGGAGGTGAACACTTGCGAGCAGTGTGGGAACTCCTTAAGAACACCATAGTGAAGTTTGCATTTGCAAATCAAAAAAATATAAAAAGTGGACCAAAAGAAAGCCAGTGGTTCAATGGCAGAGTTTGAGGCACTAAGTAGAAAAAAGGCTTCTTTCAAAAGGTGGAAGTCAAATTCTAATAAGGAAAATGAGAGGGCAAACTGTGGCAAATCAAATGTAAAGCTGTAATAAGACAAGTTAAGAGAGAATTTGAGGAGAAACTTGCTAGAGACATAAAGTAACAATAAACATTTCTTTAAGTACGTTAGAAGCTGAAGGCCTGCCAGGGAGTCATTTGAGCCTTTGAGGATCAAGGTCTAAAAGGAACGCTGAAGGGCCATTGCTGGGAAACAGATGAATAAATGCATTTAGTCTTCATTGTGGAAGATGTTAGGGGACATTCCTTTACTTGATCCACTCCTCAGTAGAGACAAGTCTGTAGAACTGACCAAATTGAGGTTTCAGTAGATGACTCTGCAGAGGAAATTGATAAACTAAACGGTAGCAATTCACTAGGATCTGATGGCATTCATCCTAGGATCCTGAAGTAGCTCAGATTGGAGATTGCTGAACTCTTAACTGTAGTATGCAACCTATCACTAAAAACAGCCTTGGTACCAGAGGACCACAGGGTTTTCAGTGTGAATATTTAAAAAGGGATCTAGAGGGGACCCAGGGAACTACAAGCCAGTGAATCTAATGTCTACTGGAAAACTGGTAGAAACCATTTAAAAAAAAAAATGTTCTGTATATGGATGAATGTGACTTGCTGGTGAGAAATCAGCAAAGCTTTGTCAATGTGAAATTTGTAAATTGGTGAAGCACAGAGTTCTTTGAGGATGTGAATAAGCAGGTGGATTGAAGTGATCCAGTTGAAATAGTATATCTGAATTTCTAAAAAGCCTTTGACAAGGTCTCCTATCAGAGGCTCTTAATGAAGGAAGGTAGTCATGGGATTACAAGAAAGATCCATTTGTGGATTAGAAATTGTTTTAAGGATAGAAAACAGAGTGAATATAAAGAGTCAGTTTTCAGGATGGAAAGAAGTAAACAGCAGCTTTTCCCAGGGATCTGTGTTGGCACCAGTGCTGTTTTAACATGTTCATAAATGACCTGGAAAAGCAGGGTGAGTAGTGAGGTGGCCAGATTTGCAGAAGTCACAAAATGATTTAAAGTGGTAAATTAGGCCAACATGGACTGAGAGAAATTACAGAAGGATCTTGAAGTGTTGAGTGAATGGGCAACTAAATGGCAGATGGAATTTAATGTAGGTGAGTGTAAAGTGATGCACCTGGGCAAAAATAACCCAGGCTATACCTACACTGATGGATTCTAAGAAACAGATATGGGAATCATTATGGACAGTTTGCTAAAAACATTAGCTCAGTTCTTAGCTGTTGAAAAGGCAAATAAAATGTTAGAGATTATTAGGAAGGGAATTATAAACAAAATTGAAAGTATCGTTATGCCTCTTTATAAATCTACAATGCATCCACACATCTAATATTGTGCCTAGTTCTGGTCTCCACATCTCAAAAAGGATATAGAAGAACTAGACAAGGTGCAGAGAAGGGCAACAAGAATGGTTAGTGGTATGGAGGGGCTTCCATATAAGGAAAGACTAAAGAGGCTAGGCCTATTCAGTTTAGAAGTGGCACTTGGGGAGGGATATATAAAGGGCTTACAAAATACTAAATGAGGAAGAGAAAGTAAATAGGAATTTATTATTTACTGTCTCAATATAAGACTTAGAGGTCATAAAATGAAATTAGTAGGTAGTAAGTTTAAAACTAACAGAAGAAAGTTCTTTTTTCATATAGTGTGTAATTAAAGCGGAACTCATTGCCACAAGATGTTGTGGAAGCTGTCAGTTTAACCAGATTCAAAAAGAGATGGGACAAACTTTTGGAGGAAAAGTGCATCAGTAGCTATTGAGCAGGGGAGTTTAGGTTTACAGTCTCTAAATCAGTAATCACTAACCAGTTGATCATAATTGACTTGTTGATCATGGAGCCTCTGACAGTCTATCTCAGTCTGGGAGGGTTGAGCGTACATGCGTGCATGCACACATGCATTCAGTGCCCCCCTCCCTTTCCCTTCCCTCCCCTCCCCTGACTGAGATACAGAGCTGCAGGTGCTCTAGGAGTGGCACAACACCACATGCGTCCCACCGCTGCGCTGAGCCATGCCCCCTGCCACTGGGGCCGAGGCGGGTGAGCGGGACGATCCCCCTTTGCACCCAGGCACGCCCCTTGTTGCTGGGTGAGTGGAGCCCTGGCTGGTGGGAGGATTGAAGCCCGGGCGGCTTGTCCAAGTATGTGGGGGGCTTTGTGTGCCAAGCCCCACTACAACTGCACCAGGAGCGGTGCAGTGCCACGTGCGTCCCACAGCTGGGCGGGCAGGGGGCATAACTGAGTCCAGCAGTGGGACACATGTGGCATCACTCCCAGGACGGCTGCACCAGGGCTCAGCATGCAAGGCTCAGCACGCAGCGGCAGCTGCCTCCACCATACCCCACACACAGATCTGGGGAGCCACATGCTTTCCATACCTCCCCTGGGGTGTGTGCCATAGTGGGAGCTGCCTTGCCCCTCCCGGGCAGGGGGCATAACTGAGTCCAGCAGTGGGACACATGTGGCATCACTCCCAGGACGGCTGCACCAGGGCTCAGCATGCAAGGCTCAGCACGCAGCGGCAGCTGCCTCCACCATACCCCACACACAGATCTGGGGAGCCACATGCTTTCCATACCTCCCCTGGGGTGTGTGCCATAGTGGGAGCTGCCTTGCCCCTCCCAGATGAGCTGCTTGGGGCTCTGTCCTGTGCCCTGCCCCACCCTGGCTGGGCAGCGCCTGCCCTTGCTCCACTCTCTCCCTCACTGCAGGGGCCTCGATCTGCCCCCCACCCCCGGACTTACTGGTGGCTGATTTATGGTTGGTTAATAGTTGGCCATTGGTATTGGCCCAAAGAATCTTCACCGGTGCACCCCTACAAATGGCTTGGTTTTGTGGGTGCATTCTTGACACAAACTTACATACCGACCCCCTGGGTGTAACTAACATTTTTTCAGTATATCTGAAATGTGGAGGAGGGTGTTAGTAATTGTAACAACATCTATTAGACATGAACAGATGATTCAGGATTGTTTTGGGATGGTGAGTCATGTGGGAAGAAGATATTGATGGATAAGTTTCTGATAAGTGAACTGGGTTTAGATGCATAGTTCAAAGTAAATACATAGTTCAAAGGAGATGGCTTCTTAAAAGGCAATTTATTTGGTATCTTAAAATACCAGTCTGAAGTTGCTTTTTTTTTTTTCTTTGTGAAAAAGACCTGCTAACTTAATCACCCAGGCAAAATTTTGTTTCCGTATCGAAATTCTGATTTCTAAGGAGTCTAGGTCTAACAAATAGATCTTTCAAAGAGAAAATGTAAAATTTGGATAGGAAATTATTATTAGAAAAAACGTTATTATAAACAGAGAAATCCAGGGAAGCCTAAGGGGGGAAAAAAGAGGCATATAGGCAGTGGAAGCAGGGGGAAGCTACTAGGGAGGAGTATACCTACTTGGCCTGCACTTGCAGGGAGGCAATAAGAAAGGCCAGAGCAACTACAGAACTGAGGCTGGCAACACAAATTAAAGACAACAAAAAATCTTTTGTTTAGGTATGTAGGGAATGTAGGGTGTAAAAGGAAGGCACAGGGCAGCATAGGACCCGTACTGAACAAGTAGGAGCAATTAGTGACAGATGGCGGGGGACAAGGCCGAGTTCTTAGTTTCATAATAGGTAGGGTCAGAAGGGACCTGAGCAGATCATCAAGTCCGACCCCCTGCCATGGGCAGGAAAGAATGCTGGAGTCAAACAACCCCGACTAGGTGATTATCTAGCCTCCTTTTGAAGACCCCAAGGGTAGGAGTGAGCACCACTTCCTTTGGAAGTTGGTTCCAGATCCTAGCCGCCCTGACTGTGAAGTAGTGCCTCCTGATAGCTAGCCTAAATCTACCCTTGGTCAACTTATGGTCATTACTTCTCATTACTCCCGGTAGTGCTCGGGGGAACAGGGACTCTCCCATAGCCTGCTGGCCCCCCCTGGCCAGTTTGTAGATGACCACCAGATCCCCTCTCAGCCTTCTCTTGTGGAGGCTGAACAGGTTCAGGTCCTGTAGCCTCTGCTCGTAGGGCCTGCCCTGCTGCCCCCTGATCATACAGCTCTCCTCTGAACCCTCTCAATGCTGTCCACATCCCTCCTGAAGTGTGGTGCCCAGAACTAGATGCAGTACTCCAACTGCGGCCTGCGTCCCCACATGGGCAGCTCATTTTCATTTTGGAATCAATGATGACCCCCAAGATCCTTTTCTGCCTCTGTGCTGACTAGAAGGGAGGTCCCCAGCCTGTAGGTATGCTGCTGGTTCTTCCTCCCCAGGTGCAGTACCCTGCACTTGTCAGTGTTGAAACCCATCCTGTTCTCATCCGCCCACCCCTGTAACCTGTCTAGATCTAGTTGCAGCCTGTCCCTCTCGTCCAGCGTGCCTACCTCTCCCCACATTTTAGTGTCATTCGCAAATTTGAACAAGGTGCTTTTCACCCCCTTGTCCAAGTCACTAATGAAGATGTTGAACAGTGCAGGACTGAGCCCTGGGGGACCCCTCTGCCCACATCCCTCCAGGTCAAAAATGACCTGTCCACCACCTCTCTCTGGGCGCGGCCCTCCAGCCAATTGGCAACCCATCTGACTGTGTAGGCATCGTCACCACAGTCTCCTAATTTTTTAACGAGAATGGGGTGAGAGACAGTGTCGAAGGCCTTCCTAAAGTCCAGAAAGACTACGTCCACTGTGACACCTGCGTCCAAGGATTTTGTGACCTAGTCGTAGAAGGCTACCAGGTTGGTCTGACAGGACCTGCCTCTAATGAACCCATGTTGGTTGCTCCTAAGCATGATCTCCCCTGCTGGTCCCTCACAGATGTGCTCCTGGATAATTTTTCTCAAAGAGCTTCCCCAGGACTGAGGTAAGACTAACAGGTCTATAGTTTCCTGGGTCTTCCTTCCTCCCTTTTTTGAAAATGGGGACTACATTGGCCCTTTTCCAGTCCCCTGGCACCTTGCCAGAGCACCATGAGTGCTTGTAAAGCTGTGCCAGGTGTCCCACAATGACCTCTGCCAATTCCCTCAGCACCCTGGGGTGGAGATCAGGACCTGCTGACTTGAATACGTCTAAACCCACCAGAAGTTCTCTGACTAGGTCCTCACTGACCCTGGGTCCGTCGGAGATCCCAGTGGGGGGATGCCCCGGTCCCTGCTCAAAAAGATGGAGGCAAAGAATTTGTTAAAGAGGTGTGAACTGGCTGGTGTCATAGCAGAGCTGCTGACACAGCTGTTTGAGCACTCGGGTTGGGTCCTGGAGGACTGGAAAAGGGCCAATGCAGACCCTATTTTCAAGAAGGGGAGGAAGGAGGTTCTGAGTAATTATACATCAGTTAGCCTCACCTCTATCCTTGGAAAAGTCTTTGAAAAAATTATTAAGGATTATATTTGTGTCAGTCTAGCAGGAAAAACGCAGCATGGATTCATAGCAGGTAGATCATGTCTGACTAATCTGGTTTCTTTTTATGACCAGGTCACAAAATGCTTAGATGCAGAAGTAGAGGTGGATGTTGTTTACTTGGGTTTTAGGAAGGCCTTTACGGTATCTCATCCCATTCTCATAAATTAAGAGGCTGTGATTTAGGTGTTTACACAGTCCAGTGGGTGGCAAATTGGCTTGGGGGATACACCCAGAGATTGGTGGTGGATGGGTTGGTATCGACCTGGAAGGATGTGGTCAGTGGGGTCCCGCACAGCTCGTTCCTTGGACCTGTACTCTTTAGTGTCTTCATCAGTGACTTGGATATGGGTGTGAAGTGTACTGTATTCAACTTTGCAGATGATTCTAAATTGTGGGGTGAAGTGAACGCACTGGAGGGTAGGGAACAATTGCAATAGGACCTGGACAGGTTGGAAAAGTGGGCAGAACACAATAGGATGCAGTTCAACAAGGACAAATGCAGAGTACTGCACTTAGGGTGTAAAAATATCCAGCACACTTACTGGCTAGGGAATGACCCTTTCAGCAGCACAGAGGCGGAAAGGGATCTTGGAGTCGCAGTGAGTTGTCAGTGTGATGAAATCATCAGGAAAGCTAACTGCACTTTATCAAGCATTAGCAGATGCATGACAAATAGAACCAAGGAGGTGATACTTCCCCTCTATGCGGCATTGGTCAGACCACAGTTGGAGTACTGCATCTAGTATTGGGAGCCGTACTTTAAGAAGGATGTGGGTAACCTCGAAAGGGTCCAGATGAGGGCTACTCATATGGGTAAGGGTTTGCAGGCTAAGCCCTATGAAGAGAGACTAAGGGACCTGGATCTCTTCAGCCTCCGCAAGCGAAGGCTAAGAGGTGATCTTGTGGCTGCCTACAAGTTCTTAGGGTGGTGCAGCAAGGAATCAGAGATGCTCTGTTCACCAGGGTGCCTCTTGGGGTAACAAGGAACAATGGTCACAAACTGACAGAGAGCAGATTTAGGCTGGAAATTGGGAAGCACTTCACGGTAAGGGTGGCCAGAATTTGGAATGGGCTTCCAAGGGAGGTGGTGCTTTCCTTGGGGGTCTTTAAGAGAAGGCTAGATAGGCATCTGGCTGGGGTCATGTGACCCCAGCACTCTTTTCTGCCTAGGTGGGGGGCCAGACTCGATGATCTGTTGAGGTTCCTTCTGACCCAAACATGTATAAATCTATGTCCATCTGTTAGTAAAAATCTGCTGTAAAAATAACTGCTGTTACAAAAACATGTTTGCCAAGACTCTACAATGGACTTTGTGGCCCGAGAAGTTCGTTTTTTGTCCTGAGCTCCTGCAGTGAAGCCCATGCACTTTGTTTAAACAGAATTTTTGCTAGTTCCTGTGATGGGTTTGTTATATGGTGTCTGAACAGTACAGTATTAGGCAAGGGGCTTGTGTTCTCCTAAGAAGATCCCAGATCATAAAATAAATAGATATATTTCCCTTATGAAGTTGATTCTGGTGTTGTACTAAACCCATTTAAATCTTTCTTTTTTTTTGTTTTTTATTGTGGTTTAGGAGATGAAGTCCACAATGAGTTACTTTATAAGGCCAGTTCTCTTTATCTTTATTTCTTTGTTTTATTTTAAATACTACCTCTCTCTTTTTATCTTTAAATACAAAGTCTCCTTATTGACCACATTTTCACATAAACTATAGCTTCATAATTTATTTATGTAATCAGTGAGGTAAAACAATTACTTTTCTTTCTGTCTCCTTGTATGAAACAACTATGACAATCTCAGATCCTTCTAATTTGTATATAATATCCTCTTTTCCCCTCTCCTAACAAAATTTACAACCAACTATGCCAGTGGTCATCAACCAGTGGATCTTGATCCACCAGTAGTTCTTGGAGCCTTTTGGAGTCACTCTGAGCCTGGGATGAGGGGCTGAGTGCGTGGGGGAGGGAAGGGGCAGGGTCTAGATTGAGGCCTCCACAGTGAAGGATCAGTGCCACAGGCAGGAGCAGTAGTAAGTTGAGTGGGACCTGGCCAGATGGGACTTAGCTGCTGGGGAGGCAGTCCCCCAAATTTTTTCTCCATGTGCCTCAATCTGCTTCTCTGCCCTTCCCTCCCCATAGACTTACCTTTGGAGGGAGGAGGGTGATGTGGTGGCTCACAGTAGATCTTGGGTTGATTTTTAAATGCCAAAGGTGATCTCCTACTTAAAAAGGTTGGAGACCACTGGACTATACAGTTACTCCAAGCTCCTTAAAACCTCCAAGGCAGTTTATAAGGTTCTTTATAAATATCCTGCACAAGAAGGCTAAAAAAATGAGAGCCCCCACCTAGCACTATTTTTTTATTAGATTTTTGTTCAGACTTGCTTTAACAAATGACTTGACAGGAAATCAAAATTGCTCAAAATCATCTCACTTGTCAGAAATCCCTTTCCTTTTACACAACATTGGCATCTTGAGTAATATAAACTGCATTGTCATCATTGCAATAATACTGCATTGACATAATTTGAATAGTTTAACAGCATCTATACATAATACTAATAGTTCTATAATTTGGTCATTAATATTCATAATATCTGCAGTATGTATAGTGCTTAGTATTACATATTAGTTCAGTGCTATAGAAGTACATACTATATATTACACTGCAACTGAAGGCACAACCTATAACCTCAGGAACTTCCAACCTTTGTTCCTAGTCATACATTTAGATCCATGAGACAGACCCATCTGTTCATGCAGAGTCCCATTGGTTTCTCCAGGATTGGCCTGTAGTATACTTGGGAGTTAAACGTCAGGTAAGTGAGAGGAAAGAATTATATAAAATGTCTTCAAGTTCCAGTGATGGCTATGCATGCATTGAGTTCCTCATGCATGCATCAAGTTCCAACTATTTGAGTTGGTCTAATAAAAGATATTGGATTTCCCCAAAGAACCTTGTCTGCCTCAAGTTCCTCTGTTAATTCTGAACAGGAGTTAACAGTGATAGACATAATCAACTGAAACTACATCAGAATAAACTTGTCTAGGGCCTTTATTTGAATTTCCTTTTAAATTCTTTGAACAACAAAGATACAAGTCAAAGTTGACACAACCTTTCCGTCCCTGTTTGCCGCCCCCCCCCCCCCCCCCCCCGGGCAAAACAAGCCTTGCTAAGCTGCAGGATCATAGAGGCATGTGTTCCCCTCTATCGTCTGAGGCCCAGCTCATTCTTGTATCAGTTCTGAATGCAGACAGTAAGCTAGAAGGGTGCTTTCTGTCTGCATTTAGAACTGATACAAGAATGAGCTGGGCCTCAGTCAGCCTTTGAAAAAGGATGACTTCCCATTGTTTGCCTTTTGATGCTTATAAACAAGCCTTCATAAAGAGGGTTAGATTAGCTATTTGAAGTTGGAAAAGAATGGATACCCTGCAACTTAGATATTTCAGGTGTATTGTATTAAATGGGCATGAAAATTATATGGCATAATCTCTCAATCAGGCACATCAAGAAGACTTGAAATGTTACTGAAGCTAACAGCTTGAAAGAGTCCAGTAATATCTGATCATCTAATGCAGGGATGCTCAACCCCTGGCCTGCAGACCAGATCCGGCATCTGACCAATCCCCAGGGCTCAATTCTGGCACTTGGGTGGAACCTAAGGCCCATCCCAGGAGTGGTGCAGGGCCCAATCCTGGTATGTGAGGCCCAATCCATCTTGCAAAACGGCCTTGCACAACAACTCTGTCAGCCTACAGGTCCAGAAAGCTAAGCACCACCAATCTAAAGATTACTGCTGGGTGAATAACAACTAACTGTACAATAGTTATGTTGGCTGTTAATATTACTGTATTCTGAATGCAAATATAAGCGACTGTTCTGCATTTTTTACACCAGAAGTATGCAGACATTGAATACTTACAGAATACCTGAATAGACATTAAATGGAATGTAACTGTTTTGGTCACGGTCAACATTAGACAAGCATTTTTCCCTACTGCTATTAAATTTAATCTAGTAATTCAACTCTCTATAAACAAAACTTATATTCCATCATATAGAAATGTTTATAAAATAAAATAAAACAACCTCCTGTGACTCCACAACACCAAGATTATATAAAATAGCTTACAGGCAGCTATATCTGTAATGATTAATCCCACTCTAAAATAGTCTTAAGGGGCTCATCTACACATGCTATTTAATGCGCATTAAACTGTCACAAAAACATGCTCTATAGCTAATGCGCATTAAAATAGGCTAATGGGCATTTTTCTAGTACCTCACAATGGAGGCACAACTTAATGTGCATTACCCGAAGTGCAACAATTACTAGGCCAATACTCTAGTTACTGTAGCAGTGAAAACATTTTTCCAAATTATTCATATATAAAACCACTGGTGGTGAGTTGTAGCAAAAGTAAATCATGTTGTGATATACTGGTAATCTTCTACCCATTTTGAATTACTGTTTGTGTGTACAGTCACAGATACCAATTTGCTTCAGGAAAAACCGAGCTCTCATTTGAGAGCGAGTGTCCCTAATTCAACTGATAGCTTTGTCCCAATCTCTGATGTATACTTGCAGCGTAGATACTTTTAAAGATGGCAAATTCATTAAAAATAATGAATGCACAACTTTATGGGTGCATCCACACATGCAAGCATGTGCACTTGCAGCAGCTTAAATAGAAGTGGTACAAATTTAAGCCAGGGCTTTTTGCCTTAGTGCATGTGCCTGGACATGCACTTTGTTGTGGAGCAAATTGTGCCATTTGGGGCAAAATAACCCTGCTTGGCTCCTCCCAGATCTGCAGCCAGGGGGAGCTAGAGCCTGAGGCCAGCAGTATAAAACCCTGCTCTGGCCAGCAGCTCAGGGCTACTTGCCTTCAGGAGCTTCTGAGGCCCAGTCACTTGGTATCTGGGGACACTAGCCCGTTGTGTTAGCTAGACTGCTGAAGCAGAATCCCAAATTTACTTTTTAAAATATCCCAAAATCCACATTCTTCCACAATTGGAACAAAAGAGAGGGAGAGATTCATCAGATGGGCAATGTTTTATTGCTATATTTACAATGTTAAAGAAATTTGGAAGCCTACCAGTGTCTCTAGCATCATAATAAAAGAAATCCTAAATATCTATGTTTTAATGTTTGCTTTTGGTTTCCTTATCACATGGTGGGTACGTGATGGAGGGGGTGGGGGGATGTGGGGGGGTGCGAG
>NW_005843106.1:18451-30848 GCF_000455745.1 Alligator sinensis | reverse complement strand
GGGAGCATAGGGGGGGGCAGGGGTGGCAAGCGCCGACCGGGGATAGGTGACCACCCGCACACGCCACCAGCAGTGTCAGCGGTGATTGCTGACTGCCCGCAGATGCCACCACCTGCAGCAGCCTGAAGTCTGAAGGGGTGCACCGCTACGCTCAGGGGGTGCATGTGAAGCCTCCTGCTCCTTCTCTCCTATTGCCAGTGAGTGTGGGGAGGGCGGGGGAAACAAATGGGGGATAGGGGGAATGAATGGGGGCTGGGGCCAGGTGGGGTCCCCCCCAATCTCCTACTTACCTGGCACAAAGCTGGTCCAGGTCCCTGCAGCTTGCACCGCTGCCTGCCCCACACGGGCAGGCAGTGTGCTTCAGCACTGGGGAAAGGGCCAACCACAGAGACGCTCTGGCAGGCTACCAGAGTGTCTGTGTGGCAGACCGAGCCTCTGGTTGCCTCAGGGCACGGTCCTGGACCATGTCCTGACCCACTTTTTCCCCCCGGGGGGGTGTTTGACCCCTGGATATCCAGGGGTTTCATTTTTCCCCCGTGCTGCATATTTGCAGTGCGGAGAACATTTTTTTTTTTTGTACCCGCACATGCCTCTTGCAGTGTCTTAAAGGGGTTTGAGATGCTGCGAGAGGCACGTGCACACTCATCTGGATGCACCCTATATGTTTTTCCACCCTTTTGTAATGTTAACTGTAGTTTTATTTGGAAACTTCATGAACTTTTATTTCAAACGTGCCAAGCTGCCTGTCTTGCATTCAGGCTCTCTAAATAATATTTTCTGCGTTCTTATCTGTGGGTAAGAGAGAGCTCTGATGCTTGTTTTTCCTGAGCATCTAATATTAGTTAGGTTCTGTTGCTTCATATTTCCATTAGTGTTTTGTTGCTTAGTAATCTGAGACAATTTGTCCTTTTTTTCCCTTTTTTTTTCTTTTCTAGTTTGGAAGATGGGGAAGAAGAGCAGAGTCAAAACTCAGAAGTCAGGTACAGGAGCCACAGCAACAGTTTCTCCAAAAGAAATGTTGAATCTAATAAACGAATTATTACAAAGTAAGTTTAATTTGTCTAACGCCATGGGAGAGTGTACAGAGTGAACAAAAATATCTTTATGTTCTTTTAATAATGAATGCAGTTTTTTTTCAGGTGGCATAATTATTTGGAATATTTTTTTTTTCAAATTAGTCCAAATTTCAATTTGGATAATGCAGTCTGTGTCAGGTAGAATACTTCATGCAGTCTCCAGGCTTATTCTTCCTACCTATATAGTGCCTATATCATTTAAAAAAAATGCTGTGCAACCCTACTAGGCAAATCAGCTTTGTTTAAATTGGCTGGCCGTGGGTGCATCTACATATGCAATTAATGAAAAATGATTAACTCTGGAGCACTTTGAGCTGAAATAAATTGCTCCTGGGTGCAGCATCTACACATGCATATGGGACACCAGTAATTTGAGCCGAAGGGGGAGCAGGCTTGTGCTGGTCCCCAGCTGGTCAACATCTACGCATGTTTCAGTGCAGTTAAGTACTCTGTTATGAGAGAGTACTGTCCCCTGTTTTTACAGTGGGGTTAATTAGTGTCCTGTGCCCTAATACTGGTGCACGTGTTGATGGTTATGTTTTACTGTGGAGCTGACTAATTATCTCTGCAGTAAAGCACATGTGTTAGATGAACCTCTTGAGGATTATACAGTTCTGCTTAACAAAATGGAAAATATTTGAATGAATGGCTTATGGTACCACGTGAAGGAGGGGGGATTGCTAGGGCTGTACAAAACTTCAGTCGCTGATTCAATTTGGCCCAATTTGATGGCCAGATCTGCGAATCTGAATCGAATCAGGAGACCCGTTAATCTCTCCGAATCAAATCGGAAGCCTCTGATTCGATTCAGCCATAGACAGTTTTATATGGGTTTTTTTCTACATACCTCGAGGTACCAGGCGCAGCTCATGAATGCTGAGATGATGGGGCAGATGGAGCATCCCATGGGAGTATCCTGCACTTGTAGAAAAAACATATAAAGCTCTTTCTATGACTGAATTGCTGATTCTCTGAATCAGAATTGAATCGGGACAGTGATCCAAATCAGCTAATTGAATCACTGTCCCGCGCATTGGGCCAAATCAGAATTGAATACTGCCCGCTTCACACACCCCTAGGGATTACCTGTGGAAATGTTGACACAAGTTTACAGAACTGTGTTCTTTATTGATACATCTCTGTTCAAGAGGCTAAAGTATCTTTTGTTTATGTAGCTTCATTATTCAGCTCTGGTTCCTAGAGATACTGTACGAATAGAGCAAAACTCCTGCTTTAAAGGATTTTGAGCACACCCAATGATTTCTCCCAGTCTTTCTCTTTGCTTAAAATATCAGTCAAATTTTTGCTACTGATGAATTTGTCAGCTTTGATGGTACTTGGATGGTTTTATAATTTGGTTATTGAAGGACAGCAGGTCTTTATGACATGGCAGTAAAAAAAATCTGATCTCTGTGTACACTATTGGCACAACAGTGGCAGCAACAGCATGCACCACCATTAAAGTGTGTCCTAATCTTACTATTGTTGAATATACTCAAATGTGCTGTGCTAAAAAGTCTTGAAATCACTGTTGCTCAGGCTGGTGAGACAATAAGTTGGCAGAGCACATGATCAATAAATTTTTAGCCTACCTATGTTAACATAATGGTGTAAATCATCCCTATAGGGGAACCCCCTCCCCCTGCCCCCCAAATAAATCTTGTTTTGGACTACATCAACAATTCTGCAGTGCAACTTAAGTGAGCATGCCGTTTTCTTCATCATTTATTTAATTTAAATGAATATTTGGAAAGCAAAGATTATCTTCAAGCATGAAAGTCTAGTTTTCAAATTGGTTTAGTAAGGTAATCTTTGCTGTTGATGTAGTCCAGAACAAGATTTCTTTTAGTTCTCCCCTATAGGGATGCTTACACCATTGTATTAAAATAGGCAGGCTAAATATGTGCAATACTAAGCTTTATCTTCTTGGTGATTCATCACTGTATTGTCCTTTTTTCGTTACAATAAATATCTTTACCATTTCAGAAAAACCTTCTGTTGCTAGTTCTGTCCCTTTTTTCCTCCTCCTATATAATTTTCAGTATTTGATCTTATTTCTGAAGGCAAATAAACAAATGAATCAAAATAAAACATTTTTTAAAGCAAGTGATATAGGAGAATTTCAAGCATCCGCTATCTACATATCCAAGTTGGGAAATGTATAATGTTGTAGGAAATGCTGTGTACCTGTGTTTTAAGTGAAGAAACATTTCCCAGTCAGGTTCAGTAAAAGGGAACTGAAAGCAAGGCCCTTCTCTGCTGAATGAAGTATATTCCATTGAACAATGTTCTTATATGAGTATTTCTGTTTCCAGAATGCAGCAGCCCAACCCCAGGTCCTGGAAAAGAGTGGGAAGAGTATGTGCAGATTCGAGCTTTTGTTGAGAAAATCCGCAAAAAACAAAAAGGTGGATATGAAAACAAAGTAAAGTGTTGTGCGACTCTTGCATCACACACACACACAACATTCATTCCACTGTCGTCTATGCAAAATACCTAATCAGATGTGGAAAAGCAAAGAACAATTTTCCTAACTATTTAGTTGGTCTAATAAAAGATGTCACATTTACCCAAATAATCTTGTCAAACATAGGAAAGAATGCTAGTTAAAAATAGTATTTGACAAGATCACTAGACTGACACAAAGTTGAAGTCAGTATGGCATCCACAAGCAAATCTTACATCTTGCATAACTATCTTTTTCCCCCTTTAAAAGGTTGTGTGAAAAGGAGGACATTTTTATTTAAAAAGAAAAAAAATTATAGGACAATTTCCTAATGGCCGAGTAAATACGTTTGTGATAATATCACTGTAGCCAACGTGTGACTAGAGTTCTTTATCAAAAAGACAGAATTCTGAGTGAGACGTTAGTAGCAGCAGTGATTTGCATTAATCACTTGAAACTGGGCAAAAACTATGCTACTCGTATGTCCATTTTTATCCAATGACTATTAAATGCAAAACACAGAAATAGCTGGGGGTGGGAGGGCAGAGCAGGGGCCAAAGTCCAGGACTGCTCATCTTCCAGAGCAGTGTCTTTGTCACTGAGACACTCCCTGTTTCTGGCCCCACAGGGACCAGTTTCAATAGGAAGAGTGGAGTTTTCTCTTGGCCATGCCTAGCCCTTGGCCTGGTGAATAAGGGCACTTTTAGTGGAAGGTGGGAGATACAGATTTAAACTCCCTCAGGGTGATGGGGGCCTAAAATGTTGATCTTCCAAGTCCTAGGTATGTGCCCCAATTACTAAAGTATTGGGATAAAAGGTATGAAAAGCGTTCTTCATGACTTCAGGAAAACCTTTCTAAAGGGCGTAATGTCAGTAATCTGCATAAGTGGCCTAAAATGCTGTTCTGTGCAACTGTGTTAACTGTTATCTGTGCAAGTACTACATACCTGCCTAAAAGTGGAATTGGATCGGGGCCCATGCTACTTGATTTCTTTGCATTTCAACTTGAGTGGTATAGTGGCAAAAAGAATCTTACGGAGGATGGAAGCAGTGTGAATATTTAATGTTACATTACCAGATGTGTTTTGCAGTGAAAATGTAGAACTGATTAGCCATAATAATCATGTTCCGGTAACTCATTTACATTTGTGTGGTGGGCATATAGTTTTCCCCAGTTTCATTTATTTGGAGGGAGCATAGCAGTTAGGCTGCAGAGGGTTTTCTGTGTCACTAAAAATACAAATGTATCTAACAGGTGGCATATATCACTAATTCGAACAACCTACTCTTGATTTACCAAACAAGTTTTAAATGATTAGAAGAATTGTGCCAGTTAGCACATACTTAAGTGTGCATTCTACAGTGCTCTTAAATAGAATTGATTGGAGGCTATGAAGCCGAATTAGTTAAGTTTTTAGAACACTTTCACTATGAGCTCATAAGAACCTACAGTTTTATTTTTTTTAATGTTTTTCATGGCTTCTGAGCAAAATTTTACATGTAAAAGAAATGATATTTTGGTCAGTATAAGCATTTCGTAGCAGTACATGCAACATTAAGTGATTGCTAACACTCTTTGAATAGGAAAAATGTATATTGTAAACAGGAGGAGTGTTTCTGCAGTGGGCATAGAATAATTCTAAATGCAATCCTTCAGCCTTATACAGTAGTAAATGTTGTGCTTTGTTCATTTAATATCCTAGAAAATGTAAACACCTATCAAATTCTGTTGAAGTTACACAGTGAAGTGTGAGGCAACAGCTCTAAATATGTTCAACAAAAGATAACAAACAGAAGTTAGGATGAAATGAAAGAAGTGTCTCAGCCCTATACTATATACTAAACTCTCACTTCATTAAAAAACTATTTTGTCAGTGATGGCAAATACAACTTCTTATTAATGTATCTGTCAAAGATTAGAGTGTTAGCAATGCTTGTACTGTCATTTTATAATAGAAGTCGGTTTTAAAATATACAGTCAAAGTAAAATCAGTAAGTTTTTGACTTCCTTAAATGGATAGTCTAAAGTTTTCTTTTCATCATGAACAGATTTATCAATGCTTAATTAGAATCTCTTTGCAGACTGCTTGGCAGTCATACACATGAGTGCTCAGTACATTTGGCCTCAGCTTCTTGGGGATTATGACTGCATTTGTCAGAAGCAGGGGGCTGACACGAGAGACTGGATCTGGGCTGGGGCTAGGGAGTGCGATCAAACCCTCTGTGTGGTGTTCAGCACAGATAAAGGTTAAGGAGGCCACCTCATGCAAAAGATAAATAAAACCTGGGATTTTATTTATAACTTTATGCTTGTGGGAGAAGTGGAAACAAGAAGCCTTCATGGGAGGAGTGTAGTAAGGATCTGGAGGAGAGCTGTATATTAGGGTTAGCCTTAGGAGGATCTTCTGGTAATCAAGGTTTATACCAGTGCTGTCCAACTTTTGGTCTGTGGACCACATGCAACCCTAAAGGGATACACTGCAGCCCCAGGTTCCTGGACCAGGCACCATCCTTTCCTTTGCTCTCTTGCTGCTGCCACTGGAGTCCTCAGGGACCTATGGATCCCAGCCAGCATCCATCAGCGCTGTGCAGTGGGTCTCCTGCCATGCAGTGGAGGAGGGAGTGGCTAAGAGCTGTTTTGCATACTATTCATGGACATAGGGGTCCTGTTTGGTGCAGAATACCTATGCGGTGGGGCCCAAGCACTGCAATGGGGAGGGCTGGGGGGATTATTGTGGCCCAGGTGTGGCCCACAGTGTGTGACTAAACAGCTTGCAGTCTTAGCTGCTCAGAAGTTGGTCATTCCTGGGTTATACAGTTGAAGCACACCATACTAGAGGAAGTTAATGCTTGATACATGACGGGGAGGAAGGATCAGATGGAGTCATTTTAGAATACCCATCTCACCAATAAATTGCTAAAGTTGTAGCCTACTGCTAAAGTCTGTCACTGTCTCTCTATTTACCTGCGTTTTCTGCTTAGTGCATTTATTATTAACACTCAGCAATGGGATGTCTTCATTCTGACCTCAGTTAAATGAGAAAAGGAGGGTGGTTTTCTTGCATACCTTTTCTCAGGCTACTTTGAATGGCTATGTTTCAAAGATGACTGGTAAGCAAATCCGGCAGAATGTCTGGGTTGACTAAAATCAGATTATGATTGTTATACTGCTGAGTCACTTGCAACAAAGACTAGTTTTGACAGCCTTTTCAAAGAAGGTCTTCTGTGAGATAGTTAAGAGTTTGTTTATATGAGCTTTTATATTAGATTTTTTTGGCCTATAGGATCTTATTATTTCTGTGTCTTTTTTAAAACTGTGTATAGGTTTGTCTGTTACCTTTGATGGGAAAAGAGAGGACTATTTCCCTGACCTAATGAAGTGGGCCACTGAAAATGGAGCATCCACAGAGGGTTTTGAAATAGCTAACTTTGAAGAAGAGGGATTTGGTTTGAAAGCAACAAGAGAGATAAAGGTGAGCATGCAAACATTTGACTAGATTAGAAAACCATGTTTGAAAGTATAATTGGAAGACACTGAAACTATACTTTTTCCATTTCAGTTTCTGCACATTGTATATGTAGTTAACTGGAACTAATTCTTTTATTGTAAATTCTGTTCCCAAGAAATAATGTTAGAGTAGTATTTTTCATATAATTAACTGATAGGCTTTGTGAAAATGTAAATATTGATTCACAGACCCATATTTATTCACTATTACACATCCCTTCTTAGAACTCACATGCTTCTGTGTCATGCAGAAGAGCATTAAAATATTAATTTTGGGGTTAATGGAAAAAAATACTGATGTCTTCTGGTCATCTGATATAGTATTAACTTCTTGCTACAGTTTGTGCATTTGTTTATTTAAACTTGTGTTGTGGTTTTTACTGTCATAATGTAAAAAAGTGCCCATCATATTTCAATTTACTTTGTGGCAGATGGTAGGAGAGTCTTGGTTAAGCTTAATTTTAGGATTTAAAAAAAGGGAGAGAGGAAAACCTCTTAATTGATTTTAAAAGATGTTCTTTTTATATTTGAGGTACTCTTGTTATATTTCACGTAAATTATAGATTAAGCCTTGAATTTTCTTGTTCTGTCATCTCCTATTTCTTCTACTCCTCCTCCCAGGCAGAAGAACTGTTTCTTTGGGTTCCTAGGAAATTGCTGATGACAGTTGAATCTGCCAAAAATTCAGTGTTAGGTAAGACCAACTTTTAAACTTTCTGAAAAGTATGTGCAGGACCATATCAGTGGAGGGTCTTTTGTCACAGGCCTGCAAATCAGTACAAGAATGGCTTAGTAATCTAAACAGCAGATTTGAAATACCTAGAGTTTTGAAGTGACAGTGACCAGAATTTAATTCCCCTGTTCCTTCCTATCCAGTGTACATCAGGTACCCTACTGTGGGGTGTGCATTTTAATGGGGATGGAATTTTAATTCCTGAATATCTTTAACAGTTTGTAGAGTATTTGGTGATGAAGTGTGCTTTTAAATGAAACTACTGAGCTGATATCTTACCTTTTAATTCATCTTTTTCCTAGCCACACCCAAAACATAACTTTTTGATAAAATATATATGATGTAGTGCAGGTTTTTAAGATTTATTCTACCACTCGGTTTAATCAGCTTCGGCCAGCTACATACGCTGGCAATCTCAATATTTTTTGATAATTTTGAATCATATGAATTTAACACAAATTTAATAACATCTTGCCTTTGGAAAACATAAGTCATTAATCCCTCTTTCTCCCCCTCCTCCCCCCCTCCTTTTTTTTTAATGGATTAATTCAGCATCGTTGTATTCTCAAGATCGAATTCTCCAAGCCATGGGCAATATCACACTGGCATTTCATCTTCTTTGTGAGCGAGCCAGTCCTAATTCTTTCTGGCTGCCATACATTCAAACTCTCCCTAGTGAATATAATACTCCTCTGTATTTTGAAGAAGATGAAGTTCAGTATCTTCAGTCAACTCAGGCCATACATGATGTCTTCAGCCAATATAAAAACACAGCTCGACAATATGCCTATTTCTACAAAGTCATTCAAGTAAGTAGCTTAAACTTAATTTGTGGTGTTCAGTGTTGTTATTGAGAATTCTGAAGAAAAGAAGTAACACACTGGCAATAAATGAATAGATCTTTTCAGTTCAAAAAGCTGCAGAGATCTGAGTCATTACATAATTTCTCCTTTTTTGTTAAATACTGTTGGAATTTCATGTCAGTAGGTTTGTTAAAATGTAAAATGTATTTAAAAGAAAGCAAAATAATTATTTTAATTGAAGTAGGAAACAACTAATTATGTAAAAGTATGGACAAAACTACCTCTTAACTCCTTTTAAAAGGAGAAGGAACTGCTACTTGGGAGAACCTAATCTCTTACAATGTAATTTATAGCTTTGTGACCCATAAAAGATAATGTTAAAAGGTAAACTTGTAGTAGTTTTGCTACACTTTGATTGTTACAGAAGCATGCATATGTAATGTTGTAACAGCTGATATGGTATACTTTGATATTACTACTATTATTACATTTTCTGTATCAGGGGTGTCACGTGCAGCCTGCAGGCCAGATCAAGTTCTGTCATCTGGCCCATGATATTATCTGTTGCACGTGGGGTTTGGTCTGTGAACCTGATCCAGCCCATAGACCAGCCCTGTGACCCTCACCATCCTCATGGCTGGATGAGTTTGATACCCCTGGGTCTCTATCATAAGTCTGTCTTTAATCAGTGCATAGCAATATACGATTACTTTCAGCAGATTTCCTTTAAATACAAAAGTAGTGTCTGTCTAGTAGAAAAATGTATCTGTAGAATTATAAGACAAGAACTGCTTTATGTTAACTTTTTTCACTGTACTTTTGAAGTATGTTTTTAAAAGTTTGTTTGCAAACTCAAGTCAAAGAGAGCTACTACTTTGATTAAGCTTAGATGTCAATCAATATTATGAGTGAATAGTGGTGCGTCTTTGCTAAAGAAAGATCAGTAGCCAGCATAAAGAGCTACTTGTGACACAAGCCGCATATAAGGGACACGTGATACTGTTTTCAAGTTCACAATAGGGGTGGTAGACTGGAGGGCACTTCTTTTGATCTTTTTTCTACTTTCCAAACTTTGATAAAATAAAAAGAATTCTAGTCATTCAGGCCTTTCCTGCTAATAATTTGTTTCAGTCACCTAAGATCAAAAGTTATTCAGATGGCAAAACCTTGACCAGAATAACTTGGGATGCATCCTATTAGAATGCCATTTTGTCAAGCACTGAAACTCCTTTATGAATTTGGGGATAACTTTTAAAAACAAATAATGAGCAGAGTTCCTGTTTTTTTTATGTTTAAAAATTGCAAAATCTCAGATTTGAAAAAAAGGAATTTAAAAATTCAAAAATCCGTGATTAAAATTAAATCTCACACACACACACACACACACACACACACACACACACACACACCCTCTCAATTGAACACAATGTGTTTTCTTAATATTTAAAAATTTGAAACAATTTGGAAGCCTAACCGTGCCTCAATCACTATAATAAAATAATTTCTAAGTACCTATAAATTTTGGTATTTGATTTTGGGTTTTTATCATGGAAAATCAGAGCTCTCTCTGCCCCCTTTGCACCCCAGGATGCAGGTCCAGGCCCCTCTCTCCCACCCACAGCCCCACCAGCCCTGCTGGAGGGGGCCCCCAGTTGCCAAGGCTATGTGGCCACAGCCTGCTGCCCCCCGCAGTACCCAAGGCCCACTTGCCACCCAAGGTGGAGTGGTGTGTGGAGCCTGACTCCCCCTCCCCCATGGGCAGCACAGCCAGAATGGATCCTGTGTTGGGAGGTGGAGGTGGGTACTGGCTGTCCACTGCGGGCTCAGGCTCCCCACTCTGCTGCCCTCCCCTCAGGCCTTCCATGGCCCAGCGGGTGAGATCCAGCACAGCAAGGCAGTGGGGCTGAGCAGGGAAGCTCATTGCCATTGCTGTGAGTGCTGTGTTGCCATGGCGAGGTACTCCCTGCCCTCCTGGTAGCAGTGACAAGCACAGCTCTGCGCCACTGCCCTGCTGCTGCTAGCAGGCAGGGGACACTTCTCCTGGGTGGTGTGGGGTGTGCAGTAGCAAGGAGCTACCCTTGGAGCTACCCTGCCTGGTCCAACTCTGTCCTGCCACGCCAGGTTTCACCGGCTGGGCTTTGTAGGAGGCCCTGGGGGGAAGCCAGCAGGGCAGGAAGCCTGAGCCCGCAGTAGGCAGCCGGCCCCCACCCTAAGCACAGACCAGAGGGGCACGTGCTCTCCTGGGAGCACGCGCTGTGGTGAGGAACCAGTTCCACCCCATACACCCTGGATGAGCCTTCCGTGGCTCTGTCCTGTGGCCACACTTTCTGGCCCTGGGCCCCAGCTGGGCAGCAGCCCCAGCCCTGCCCAACTTGTTCCCTCCCTATGCAGGCTTCAATCCCCCTTCCCTCACCCCCCTCACCCCCCATCTGACTTACCTGCAGGAGCTATTCTCCAGGCTGCCTGGTGGCCCTGTGCAAGTGTAAGTGCACACATGCATGCACATGGTGTCCCCTGCCTGACCCACCTTTCTTCCACTCCTCCCATCCCCTTGCAGGCTGGAACTCTACCAGAGAGCTCCATTAAAATGAAAAAAATCCACGTTTCTCTCAGTTAAAAGTGGAAATCCACGTTTTTTTCCATTTTCCCAAGGGAAATGGAAAACCTGGATCCCTGATAATGAGTCACTACTTCAGTAGAGATTTAACATGTCTGAGGTGGGAAGGGTGCTTTCAGGGTATAAGCATTCCATTGCAACTGTGCAGAGCATCCTGTCGTCTGAAAAGTAAAACTGACTTTAACAAGTTATTGTCACAGTAGAGTACTACTCACCATTAATAATTGTTTGCAGAACTGCACACCAAGTTTTTGATCCTACAACTGCTTCTACAGATGTTTACATTTACTACCTTGTCTAGTCCCATTTGTTTCAATGGGATTATTCTTGATGGTGAAGCTGTGCGTACATGTCAATATTTAAACGCTCAGAGCCTTAGGTTATTAAAAATAGGGAAGACTGACGTAGAAATGTTGTTTTGCTGGAAAAAGAGACTCTAAATAGCCTGTCAAACTAGAGGTGCACCGATATATTGGTCACATATCAGATCAACACCAGTAACAGGAAAATTTAAAATTATTGGCAGTTGGCTTTTTTGTCCAGTAATGTCATCAATAAATGCTATGTGCATGCACAGCATGCAAGCAGCCAGGAATGCAGCTGGGAGAGCAGCTTCCTGCAGGTAAGTATTTGGGGGGCAAGGGGCATGGTGGGGGGGTAGACTGAGGGAGTGGGACAGAGCTGCAGGAAGGTTGTCTAGTTGTTTGAGGGAGTAGGGAGTGGGGTGGCTCCTGTGGGGGGAGGCATGGGGAGCATGTTCCACCCTGGATTTGTGTGCAGGGTGAGGGAAGCCCTGCAGGCTTGGGGCCAGGGGCTGTGCCAGCCTCTTCCCAGTGCAGCAGGGGTGGGGGAAGGACAGTGGTGGTGGTGCTGGAGGGAGTCTACAGGGAATTTTGGGGTGGCCATAGCCCCCCAAGCCCTCCCTAGCACTGTCTCTGCTCAGGGCACTATGTGGAGGTGATAGGGGGAGCCTGGTGGGCTGTAGTCACCCCCAAATTCCCTGTAGCTTCCACTACAAGTGCTGCTGCCTGCCCCACACAGCTCGGCCTCCCCCAAGCACAGCCCCAGCCCAGCTTCCCTGCTGGGAAGAGGCTGGTGCAGCCCCTGGTCCCAAGCCTGCAGTGGGCAGTCCTGCACACAAATCCAGGGGGCACAATGCCTCCCCTGGGGGTGCACGCAACGGCAGGGGGAGGCCGCCCATCGCGCCGTCCCGG